>NW_024037227.1:0-90748 GCF_015832195.1 Motacilla alba alba | reverse complement strand
GGCATCTTGATATTTGTGGAAATCCTGCAGGCAGCCGGCCCCCAAGTGCCAAGGGCCGACCTGGTACTGACAAAGGCTTCTGCCCGGGAAAACAAAACCCACCACCCCACGTTTCTGGTCTCAGTTTGCAGAGCTCCGTGGGCACTCTCAAAGCAGCCCGAGTTGGCACAGGTGGCAGCTTGTCCCTGGGCGGCATCTTGATATTTGTGGAAATCCTGCAGGCAGCCGGCCCCCAAGGGCCAAGGCCTGACCTGGTACTGACAAAGGCTTCTGCCCGGGGAAACAAAACCCACCACCCCACGTTCCAGGTCTCAGTTTGCAGAGCTCCATGGGCACTCTCAAAGCAGCCCGAGTTGGCACAGGTGGCAGCTTGTCCCTGGGCGGCATCTTGATATTCGTGGAAATCCATCAGGCAGCCTGCCCCTGTGGAACAAGGGCCGACCTGACACTGACAAAGGCTTCTGACCGGGAAAACAATACTCAGAACACCACTTTCCTGGTCCCAGTTTGCAGAGCTCCATGGGCACTCTCAAAGCAGCCCGAGTTGGCACAGGTGGCAGCTTGTCCCTGGGCAGCATCTTGATATTCGTGGAAATCCTGCAGGCAGCCTGCCCCTAAGGAACAAGGGCCTACCTGGTACTGACAAAGGCTTCTGCCCGGGAAAAACAAAACCCACAACCCTACCTTCCTGGTCTCAGTTTGCAGAGCTCCGTGGGCACCCTCAAAGCAGCGCGAGTTGGCACAAGTGGCAGCTTGTCCCTGGGCAGCATCTTGATATTCGTGGAAATCCAGCCGGCAGCCTGCCCCTGAGGAACAAGGGCCTTCCTGGTACGGAGAAAGGCTTCTGCCCAGGGAAACAAAATCCACCACCCCACGTTCCACATCTCAGTTTGCAGAGCTCCGTGGGCACTCTCAAAGCAGCCCGAGTTGGCACAGGTGGCAGCTTGTCCCTGGGCGGCATCTTGATATTCGTGGAAGTCCTGCAGGCAGCCGGCCCCCAAGGGCCAAGGGCCGACCTGGTACTGACAAAGGCTTCTGCCCGGGAAAACAAAACCCAGCACCCCACGTTTCTGGTCTCAGTTTGCAGAGCTCCATGGACACTCTCAAAGCAGCCCGAGTTGGCACAGGTGGCAGCTTGTCCCTGGGCAGCATCTTGATATTTGTGGAAATCCTGCAGGCAGCCGGCCCCCAAGGGCCAAGGCCTGACCTGGTACTGACAAAGGCTTCTGCCCGGGGAAACAATACTCAGAACACCACTTTCCTGGTCCCAGTTTGCAGAGCTCCATGGGCACTCTCAAAGCAGCCCGAGTTGGCACAGGTGGCAGCTTGTCCCTGGGCAGCATCTTGATATTCGTGGAAATCCAGCAGGCAGACTGCCCATAAGGAACAAGGGCCCTCCTGGTACTGACAAAGGCTTCTGCCCTGGAAAACAAAACCCAGCACCCCACGTTTCTGGTCTCAGTTTGCAGAGCACCATGGGCACTCTCAAAGCAGCCCGAGTTGGCACAGGTGGCAGCTCCTCCGTGGGCAGCATCCTGATATTCGTGGAAATTCAGCAGGCTGACGGCCCTGAAAGACCGTGGGCCTACCTAGTACTGACAAATACTTCTGCCCGGGAAAACAAAACTCAGCACCCCACGGTCCTGGTCACAGTTTGCAGAGCTCCGTGGGCACTCTCAAAGCAGCGTGAGTTGGCAAAGGTGGCAGCTTGTCCCTGGGCGGAAACTTGATTTTCGTGGAAATCCTGGTGCCAGCCTCCCCCAAAGGGCCGAGGGCCTACCTGGTCCTGCAAATGTTTCTGCCCGGGAAAACAACACCGACAAACCCACGTTCCTGGTCTCAGTTTACAGAGCTCCGTGGGCACTCTCAAAGCAGCCCGAGTTGGCACAGGTGGCAGAATATCCCTGGGCAGCATCTTGATATTCGTGGAAAGCTTGCTGCCAGCCTGCACCTAAGGAACAAGGGCATACCTGGTACTGAGAGAGGCTTCTGCCCGGGAAAACAAAACCCACAGTCCTACGTTCCTGGTCTCAGTTTGCAGAGCTCCGTGGGTACCCTCATAGCAGCACGAGTTGGCCCAAGTGGCAGCTGGTCCCTGGGCAGCATCTTGATATTCGTGGAAATTCAGCAGGCAGCCTGCCCCTAAGGAACAAGGGCCTACCTGATACTGAGAGAGGCTTCTGCCCGAGAAAACAAAACCCACAACCCTAGGTTATGGTCTCAGTTTGCAGAGCTCCGTGGGCACCCCCAAAGCAGCGCGAGTTGGCCCAAGTGGCAGCTTGTCCCTGGGCAGCATCTTGATATTCGTGGAAATCCAGCAGGCAGACGGCCCTGAAGTTCCGAGAGCCTGCCTGGTACTGCAAATGCTTCTGCCCGGGGAAACAAAACTCACCAAGGCAAGTTCCTGGTCTCACTTTGCAGAGCTCCATGGGCACTCTCAAAGCAGCCCGAGTTGGCACAGGTGGCAGCTTGTCCCTGGGCAGCATCTTGATATTCGTGGAAATCCAGCAGGCAGACTGCCCATAAGGAACAAGGGCCCTCCTGGTACTGACAAAGGCTTCTGCCCTGGAAAACAAAACCCAGCACCCCACGTTTCTGGTCTCAGTTTACAGAGCACCATGGGCACTCTCAAAGCAGCCCGAGTTGGCACAGGTGGCAGCTCCTCCGTGGGCAGCATCCTGATATTCGTGGAAATTCAGCAGGCTGACGGCCCTGAAAGACCGTGGGCCTACCTAGTACTGACAAATACTTCTGCCCGGGAAAACAAAACTCAGCACCCCACGGTCCTGGTCACAGTTTGAAGAGCTCCGTGGGCACTCTCAAAGCAGCCCGAGTTGGCACAGGTGGCAGCTTGTCCCTGGGCGGAAACTTGATTTTCGTGGAAATCCTGGTGCCAGCCTCCCCCAAAGGGCCGAGGGCCTACCTGGTCCTGCAAATGTTTCTGCCCGGGAAAACAACACCGACAAACCCACGTTCCTGGTCTCAGTTTGCAGAGCACCATGGGCACTCTCAAAGCAGCCCGAGTTGGCACAGGTGGCAGAATATCCCTGGGCAGCATCTTGATATTCGTGGAAAGCTTGCTGCCAGCCTGCACCTAAGGAATAAGGGCATACCTGGTACTGAGAGAGGCTTCTGCCCGGGAAAACAAAACCCACAGTCCTACGTTCCTGGTCTCAGTTTGCAGAGCTCCGTGGGCACCCTCATAGCAGCACGAGTTGGCCCAAGTGGCAGCTGGTCCCTGGGCAGCATCTTGATATTCGTGGAAATTCAGCAGGCAGCCTGCCCCTGAGGAACAAGGGCCTTCCTGGTACTGACAAAGGCTTCTGCCCAGGGAAACAAAATCCACCACCCCACGTTCCACATCTCAGTTTGCAGAGCACCGTGGGCACTCTCAAAGCAGCCCGAGTTGGCACAGGTGGCAGCTTGTCCCTGGGCGGCATCTTGATATTTGTGGAAATCCTGCAGGCAGCCGGCCCCCAAGGGCCAAGGGCCGACCTGGTACTGACAAATACTTCTGCCCGGGAAAACAAAACCCAGCACCCCACGTTTCTGGTCTCAGTTTGCAGAGCACCGTGGGCACTCTCAAAGCAGCCCGAGTTGGCACAGGTGGCAGCTTGTCCCTGGGCGGCATCTTGATATTTGTGGAAATCCTGCAGGCAGCCGGCCCCCAAGGGCCAAGGCCTGACCTGGTACTGACAAAGGCTTCTGCCCGGGGAAACAAAACCCACCACCCCACGTTCCAGGTCTCAGTTTGCAGAGCTCCATGGGCACTCTCAAACCAGCCCGAGTTGGCACAGGTGGCAGCATGTCCCTGGGCGGCATCTTGATATTCGTGGAAGTCCATCAGGCAGCCTGCCCCTGTGGAACAAGGGCCGACCTGACACTGACAAAGGCTTCTGACCGGGAAAACAATACTCAGAACACCACTTTCCTGGTCCCAGTTTGCAGAGCTCCATGGGCACTCTCAAAGCAGCCCGAGTTGGCACAGGTGGCAGCTTGTCCCTGGGCAGCATCTTGATATTCGTGGAAATCCAGCAGGCAGACTGCCCATAAGGAACAAGGGCCCTCCTGGTACTGACAAAGGCTTCTGCCCTGGAAAACAAAACCCAGCACCCCACGTTTCTGGTCTCAGTTTGCAGAGCTCCGTGGGCACCCTCATAGCAGCACGAGTTGGCCCAAGTGGCAGCTGGTCCCTGGGCAGCATCTTGATATTCGTGGAAATTCAGCAGGCAGCCTGCCCCTAAGGAACAAGGGCCTACCTGATACTGAGAGAGGCTTCTGCCCGAGAAAACAAAACCCACAACCCTAGGTTATGGTCTCAGTTTGCAGAGCTCCGTGGGCACCCCCAAAGCAGCGCGAGTTGGCCCAAGTGGCAGCTTGTCCCTGGGCAGCATCTTGATATTCGTGGAAATCCAGCAGGCAGACGGCCCTGAAGTTCCGAGAGCCTGCCTGGTACTGCAAATGCTTCTGCCCGGGGAAACAAAACTCACCAAGGCAAGTTCCTGGTCTCAGTTTGCAGAGCTCCATGGGCACTCTCAAAGCAGCCCGAGTTGGCACAGGTGGCAGCTTGTCCCTGGGTGGCATCTTGATATTCGTGGAAATCCAGCAGGCAGACTGCCTCTAAGGGCTGAGGGCCTACTTGGTACTGACAAAGGCTTCTGCCCGGGAAAACAAAACCCATAAGCCCACATACTTTCTCTCAGTTTGAAGAGCTCCGTGGGCACCCTCAAAGCAGCGTGAGTTGGCACAAGTGGCAGCTTGTCCCTGGGCAGCATATTGATATTCGTGGAAATCCAGCCGGCAGCCTGCCCCTGAGGAACAAGGGCCTTCCTGGTACTGACAAAGGCTTCTGCCCAGGGAAACAAAATCCACCACCGCACGTTCCACATCTCAGTTTGCAGAGCACCGTGGGCACTCTCAAAGCAGCCCGAGTTGGCACTGGTGGCAGCTTGTCCCTGGGCGGCATCTTGATATTTGTGGAAATCCTGCAGGCAGCCGGCCCCCAAGTGCCAAGGGCCGACCTGGTACTGACAAAGGCTTCTGCCCGGGAAAACAAAACCCACCACCCCACGTTTCTGGTCTCAGTTTGCAGAGCTCCGTGGGCACTCTCAAAGCAGCCCGAGTTGGCACAGGTGGCAGCTTGTCCCTGGGCGGCATCTTGATATTTGTGGAAATCCTGCAGGCAGCCGGCCCCCAAGGGCCAAGGCCTGACCTGGTACTGACAAAGGCTTCTGCCCGGGGAAACAAAACCCACCACCCCCACGTTCCAGGTCTCAGTTTGCAGAGCTCCATGGGCACTCTCAAAGCAGCCCGAGTTGGCACAGGTGGCAGCTTGTCCCTGGGCGGCATCTTGATATTCGTGGAAATCCATCAGGCAGCCTGCCCCTGTGGAACAAGGGCCGACCTGACACTGACAAAGGCTTCTGACCGGGAAAACAATACTCAGAACACCACTTTCCTGGTCCCAGTTTGCAGAGCTCCATGGGCACTCTCAAAGCAGCCCGAGTTGGCACAGGTGGCAGCTTGTCCCTGGGCAGCATCTTGATATTCGTGGAAATCCTGCAGGCAGCCTGCCCCTAAGGAACAAGGGCCTACCTGGTACTGACAAAGGCTTCTGCCCGGGAAAACAAAACCCACAACCCTACCTTCCTGGTCTCAGTTTGCAGAGCTCCGTGGGCACCCTCAAAGCAGCGCGAGTTGGCACAAGTGGCAGCTTGTCCCTGGGCAGCATCTTGATATTCGTGGAAATCCAGCCGGCAGCCTGCCCCTGAGGAACAAGGGCCTTCCTGGTACGGAGAAAGGCTTCTGCCCAGGGAAACAAAATCCACCACCCCACGTTCCACATCTCAGTTTGCAGAGCTCCGTGGGCACTCTCAAAGCAGCCCGAGTTGGCACAGGTGGCAGCTTGTCCCTGGGCGGCATCTTGATATTCGTGGAAGTCCTGCAGGCAGCCGGCCCCCAAGGGCCAAGGGCCGACCTGGTACTGACAAAGGCTTCTGCCCGGGAAAACAAAACCCAGCACCCCACGTTTCTGGTCTCAGTTTGCAGAGCTCCATGGACACTCTCAAAGCAGCCCGAGTTGGCACAGGTGGCAGCTTGTCCCTGGGCAGCATCTTGATATTTGTGGAAATCCTGCAGGCAGCCGGCCCCCAAGGGCCAAGGCCTGACCTGGTACTGACAAAGGCTTCTGCCCGGGGAAACAATACTCAGAACACCACTTTCCTGGTCCCAGTTTGCAGAGCTCCATGGGCACTCTCAAAGCAGCCCGAGTTGGCACAGGTGGCAGCTTGTCCCTGGGCAGCATCTTGATATTCGTGGAAATCCAGCAGGCAGACTGCCCATAAGGAACAAGGGCCCTCCTGGTACTGACAAAGGCTTCTGCCCTGGAAAACAAAACCCAGCACCCCACGTTTCTGGTCTCAGTTTGCAGAGCACCATGGGCACTCTCAAAGCAGCCCGAGTTGGCACAGGTGGCAGCTCCTCCGTGGGCAGCATCCTGATATTCGTGGAAATTCAGCAGGCTGACAGCCCTGAAAGACCGTGGGCCTACCTAGTACTGACAAATACTTCTGCCCGGGAAAACAAAACTCAGCACCCCACGGTCCTGGTCACAGTTTGCAGAGCTCCGTGGGCACTCTCAAAGCAGCGTGAGTTGGCAAAGGTGGCAGCTTGTCCCTGGGCGGAAACTTGATTTTCGTGGAAATCCTGGTGCCAGCCTCCCCCAAAGGGCCGAGGGCCTACCTGGTCCTGCAAATGTTTCTGCCCGGGAAAACAACACCGACAAACCCACGTTCCTGGTCTCAGTTTACAGAGCTCCGTGGGCACTCTCAAAGCAGCCCGAGTTGGCACAGGTGGCAGAATATCCCTGGGCAGCATCTTGATATTCGTGGAAAGCTTGCTGCCAGCCTGCACCTAAGGAACAAGGGCATACCTGGTACTGAGAGAGGCTTCTGCCCGGGAAAACAAAACCCACAGTCCTACGTTCCTGGTCTCAGTTTGCAGAGCTCCGTGGGTACCCTCATAGCAGCACGAGTTGGCCCAAGTGGCAGCTGGTCCCTGGGCAGCATCTTGATATTCGTGGAAATTCAGCAGGCAGCCTGCCCCTAAGGAACAAGGGCCTACCTGATACTGAGAGAGGCTTCTGCCCGAGAAAACAAAACCCACAACCCTAGGTTATGGTCTCAGTTTGCAGAGCTCCGTGGGCACCCCCAAAGCAGCGCGAGTTGGCCCAAGTGGCAGCTTGTCCCTGGGCAGCATCTTGATATTCGTGGAAATCCAGCAGGCAGACGGCCCTGAAGTTCCGAGAGCCTGCCTGGTACTGCAAATGCTTCTGCCCGGGGAAACAAAACTCACCAAGGCAAGTTCCTGGTCTCACTTTGCAGAGCTCCATGGGCACTCTCAAAGCAGCCCGAGTTGGCACAGGTGGCAGCTTGTCCCTGGGCAGCATCTTGATATTCGTGGAAATCCAGCAGGCAGACTGCCCATAAGGAACAAGGGCCCTCCTGGTACTGACAAAGGCTTCTGCCCTGGAAAACAAAACCAGCACCCCACGTTTCTGGTCTCAGTTTACAGAGCACCATGGGCACTCTCAAAGCAGCCCGAGTTGGCACAGGTGGCAGCTCCTCCGTGGGCAGCATCCTGATATTCGTGGAAATTCAGCAGGCTGACGGCCCTGAAAGACCGTGGGCCTACCTAGTACTGACAAATACTTCTGCCCGGGAAAACAAAACTCAGCACCCCACGGTCCTGGTCACAGTTTGCAGAGCTCCGTGGGCACTCTCAAAGCAGCGTGAGTTGGCAAAGGTGGCAGCTTGTCCCTGGGCGGAAACTTGATTTTCGTGGAAATCCTGGTGCCAGCCTCCCCCAAAGGGCCGAGGGCCTACCTGGTCCTGCAAATGTTTCTGCCCGGGAAAACAACACCGACAAACCCACGTTCCTGGTCTCAGTTTACAGAGCTCCGTGGGCACTCTCAAAGCAGCCCGAGTTGGCACAGGTGGCAGAATATCCCTGGGCAGCATCTTGATATTCGTGGAAAGCTTGCTGCCAGCCTGCACCTAAGGAACAAGGGCATACCTGGTACTGAGAGAGGCTTCTGCCCGGGAAAACAAAACCCACAGTCCTACGTTCCTGGTCTCAGTTTGCAGAGCTCCGTGGGTACCCTCATAGCAGCACGAGTTGGCCCAAGTGGCAGCTGGTCCCTGGGCAGCATCTTGATATTCGTGGAAATTCAGCAGGCAGCCTGCCCCTAAGGAACAAGGGCCTACCTGATACTGAGAGAGGCTTCTGCCCGAGAAAACAAAACCCACAACCCTAGGTTATGGTCTCAGTTTGCAGAGCTCCGTGGGCACCCCCAAAGCAGCGCGAGTTGGCCCAAGTGGCAGCTTGTCCCTGGGCAGCATCTTGATATTCGTGGAAATCCAGCAGGCAGACGGCCCTGAAGTTCCGAGAGCCTGCCTGGTACTGCAAATGCTTCTGCCCGGGGAAACAAAACTCACCAAGGCAAGTTCCTGGTCTAACTTTGCAGAGCTCCATGGGCACTCTCAAAGCAGCCCGAGTTGGCACAGGTGGCAGCTTGTCCCTGGGTGGCATCTTGATATTCGTGGAAATCCAGCAGGCAGACTGCCTCTAAGGGCTGAGGGCCTACTTCGTACTGACAAAGGCTTCTGCCAGGGAAAACAAAACCCATAACCCCACATACTTCCTCTCAGTTTGAAGAGCTCCGTGGGCACTCTCAAAGCAGCCCGAGTTGGCACAGGTGGCAGCTTGTCCCTGGGCGGCATCTTGATATTTGTGGAAATCCTGCAGGCAGCCGGCCCCCAAGGGCCAAGGGCCGACCTGGTACTGACAAAGGCTTCTGCCAGGGGAAACAAAACTCAGAACACCACGTTTCTGGTCTCAGTTTGCAGAGCTCCATGGGCACCCTCAAAGCAGCCCGAGTTGGCACAGGTGGCAGCTTGTCCTTTGGCAGCATCTTCATATTCATGGAAATCCAGCAGGCTGCCTGCCCTTAAAGACCAAGGGCCTACCTGGCACTGCAAATGCTTCTGCCCAGGGAAACAAAACTCAGCACCCCAGGTTCATGGTCTCAGTTTGCAGAGCTCCATGGGCACTCTCAATGCAGCCCGAGTTGGCACAGGTGGCAGCTTGTCCCTGGGCAGCATCTTGATATTCGTGGAAATCTTCCTGCCAGCCTGCCCCTAAGGAACAAGGGCCTACCTGGTACTGACAAAGGCTTCTGCCCGGGAAAACAAAACCCACAATCCTACGTTCCTGGTCTCAGTTTGCAGAGCTCCGTGGGCACCCTCAAAGCAGCGTGAGTTGGCACAAGTGGCAGCTTGTCCCTGGGCAGCATCTTGATATTCGTGGAAATTGAGCTGCCAGCCTGCCCCTGATGAACAAGGGCCCTCCTGGTACTGACAAAGGCTTCTGCCCAGGGAAACAAAACCCACCACCCCACGTTCCACATCTCAGTTTTCAGAGCTCCATAGGCACTCTCAAAGCAGCCTGAGTTAGCACAGGTGGCAGCTTGTCCCTGGGCGGCATCTTGGTATTGGCGGAAATCCAGCAGGCAGACGGCCCCTAAGGGCCGTGGGCCTACCTGGAACAGACAAAGGCTTCTGCCCAGGTAAACAAAATTCGCCAACACACGTTCATGGTCTCAGTTTGCAGAGCTCCATGGGTACTCTAAAATCAGCGTGAGTTGCCACAGGTGGCAGCTTGTCCCTGGGCGGCATCTTGATATTCGTCGAAATCCGGCAGTCCGACGGCCCCTAAGGACTGAGAGCCTACCTGGTACTGACAAAGGCTTCTGCCCAGGAAAAAAAACCCACCACCCCACGTTCCGGGTCTCAGTTTGCAGAGCTCTGTGGGCACTCTTAAAGCAGCCCGAGTTGGCACAGGTGGCAGCTTGCCCCTGGGCGGCATCTTGATATTGGCGGAAATCCAGCCGGCAGCCGGCCCATAAGTGCCAAGGGCCTACCTGGTACTGACAAATGCTTCTGCCCAGGGAAACAAAACAGACCAACCCACGTTAATGGTCTCAGTTTGCAGAGCTACATGGGCACTCTCAAAGCAGCCCGAGTTGGCACAGGTGGCAGCTTGTCCCTGGGCAGCATCTTGATATTCGTGGAAATCCAGCAGGCAGACTGCCCATAAGGAACAAGGGCCCTCCTGGTACTGACAAAGGCTTCTGCCCTGGAAAACAAAACCCAGCACCCCACGTTTCTGGTCTCAGTTTGCAGAGCACCATGGGCACTCTCAAAGCAGCGTGAGTTGGCACAGGTGGCAGCTCCTCCGTGGGCAGCATCCTGATATTCGTGGAAATTCAGCAGGCTGACGGCCCTGAAAGACCGTGGGCCTACCTAGTACTGACAAATACTTCTGCCCGGGAAAACAAAACTCAGCACCCCACGGTCCTGGTCACAGTTTGCAGAGCTCCGTGGGCACTCTCAAAGCAGCGTGAGTTGGCAAAGGTGGCAGCTTGTCCCTGGGCGGAAACTTGATTTTCGTGGAAATCCTGGTGCCAGCCTCCCCCAAAGGGCCGAGGGCCTACCTGGTCCTGCAAATGTTTCTGCCCGGGGAAAACAACACCCCACGTTCCTGGTCTCAGTTTACAGAGCTCCGTGGGCACTCTCAAAGCAGCCCGAGTTGGCACAGGTGGCAGAATATCCCTGGGCAGCATCTTGATATTCGTGGAAAGCTTGCTGCCAGCCTGCACCTAAGGAACAAGGGCATACCTGGTACTGAGAGAGGCTTCTGCCCGGGAAAACAAAACCCACAGTCCTACGTTCCTGGTCTCAGTTTGCAGAGCTCCGTGGGTACCCTCATAGCAGCACGAGTTGGCCCAAGTGGCAGCTGGTCCCTGGGCAGCATCTTGATATTCGTGGAAATTCAGCAGGCAGCCTGCCCCTAAGGAACAAGGGCCTACCTGATACTGAGAGAGGCTTCTGCCCGAGAAAACAAAACCCACAACCCTAGGTTATGGTCTCAGTTTGCAGAGCTCCGTGGGCACCCCCAAAGCAGCGCGAGTTGGCCCAAGTGGCAGCTTGTCCCTGGGCAGCATCTTGATATTCGTGGAAATCCAGCAGGCAGACGGCCCTGAAGTTCCGAGAGCCTGCCTGGTACTGCAAATGCTTCTGCCCGGGGAAACAAAACTCACCAAGGCAAGTTCCTGGTCTCACTTTGCAGAGCTCCATGGGCACTCTCAAAGCAGCCCGAGTTGGCACAGGTGGCAGCTTGTCCCTGGGCAGCATCTTGATATTCGTGGAAATCCAGCAGGCAGACTGCCCATAAGGAACAAGGGCCCTCCTGGTACTGACAAAGGCTTCTGCCCTGGAAAACAAAACCCAGCACCCCACGTTTCTGGTCTCAGTTTACAGAGCACCATGGGCACTCTCAAAGCAGCCCGAGTTGGCACAGGTGGCAGCTCCTCCGTGGGCAGCATCCTGATATTCGTGGAAATTCAGCAGGCTGACGGCCCTGAAAGACCGTGGGCCTACCTAGTACTGACAAATACTTCTGCCCGGAAAACAAAACTCAGCACCCCACGGTCCTGGTCACAGTTTGCAGAGCTCCGTGGGCACTCTCAAAGCAGCGTGAGTTGGCAAAGGTGGCAGCTTGTCCCTGGGCGGAAACTTGATTTTCGTGGAAATCCTGGTGCCAGCCTCCCCCAAAGGGCCGAGGGCCTACCTGGTCCTGCAAATGTTTCTGCCCGGGAAAACAACACCGACAAACCCACGTTCCTGGTCTCAGTTTACAGAGCTCCGTGGGCACTCTCAAAGCAGCCCGAGTTGGCACAGGTGGCAGAATATCCCTGGGCAGCATCTTGATATTCGTGGAAAGCTTGCTGCCAGCCTGCACCTAAGGAACAAGGGCATACCTGGTACTGAGAGAGGCTTCTGCCCGGGAAAACAAAACCCACAGTCCTACGTTCCTGGTCTCAGTTTGCAGAGCTCCGTGGGTACCCTCATAGCAGCACGAGTTGGCCCAAGTGGCAGCTGGTCCCTGGGCAGCATCTTGATATTCGTGGAAATTCAGCAGGCAGCCTGCCCCTAAGGAACAAGGGCCTACCTGATACTGAGAGAGGCTTCTGCCCGAGAAAACAAAACCCACAACCCTAGGTTATGGTCTCAGTTTGCAGAGCTCCGTGGGCACCCCCAAAGCAGCGCGAGTTGGCCCAAGTGGCAGCTTGTCCCTGGGCAGCATCTTGATATTCGTGGAAATCCAGCAGGCAGACGGCCCTGAAGTTCCGAGAGCCTGCCTGGTACTGCAAATGCTTCTGCCCGGGGAAACAAAACTCACCAAGGCAAGTTCCTGGTCTAACTTTGCAGAGCTCCATGGGCACTCTCAAAGCAGCCCGAGTTGGCACAGGTGGCAGCTTGTCCCTGGGTGGCATCTTGATATTCGTGGAAATCCAGCAGGCAGACTGCCTCTAAGGGCTGAGGGCCTACTTCGTACTGACAAAGGCTTCTGCCAGGGAAAACAAAACCCATAAACCCACATACTTTGTCTCAGTTTGAAGAGCTCCGTGGGCACTCTCAAAGCAGCCCGAGTTGGCACAGGTGGCAGCTTGTCCCTGGGCGGCATCTTGATATTTGTGGAAATCCTGCAGGCAGCCGGCCCCCAAGGGCCAAGGGCCGACCTGGTACTGACAAAGGCTTCTGCCAGGGGAAACAAAATCCACCACCGCACGTTCCACATCTCAGTTTGCAGAGCACCGTGGGCACTCTCAAAGCAGCCCGAGTTGGCACTGGTGGCAGCTTGTCCCTGGGCGGCATCTTGATATTTGTGGAAATCCTGCAGGCAGCCGGCCCCCAAGTGCCAAGGGCCGACCTGGTACTGACAAAGGCTTCTGCCCGGGAAAACAAAACCCACCACCCCACGTTTCTGGTCTCAGTTTGCAGAGCTCCGTGGGCACTCTCAAAGCAGCCCGAGTTGGCACAGGTGGCAGCTTGTCCCTGGGCGGCATCTTGATATTTGTGGAAATCCTGCAGGCAGCCGGCCCCCAAGGGCCAAGGCCTGACCTGGTACTGACAAAGGCTTCTGCCCGGGGAAACAAAACCCACCACCCCACGTTCCAGGTCTCAGTTTGCAGAGCTCCATGGGCACTCTCAAAGCAGCCCGAGTTGGCACAGGTGGCAGCTTGTCCCTGGGCGGCATCTTGATATTCGTGGAAATCCATCAGGCAGCCTGCCCCTGTGGAACAAGGGCCGACCTGACACTGACAAAGGCTTCTGACCGGGAAAACAATACTCAGAACACCACTTTCCTGGTCCCAGTTTGCAGAGCTCCATGGGCACTCTCAAAGCAGCCCGAGTTGGCACAGGTGGCAGCTTGTCCCTGGGCAGCATCTTGATATTCGTGGAAATCCAGCAGGCAGACTGCCCCTAAGGAACAAGGGCCTACCTGGTACTGACAAAGGCTTCTGCCCGGGAAAACAAAACCCACAACCCTACCTTCCTGGTCTCAGTTTGCAGAGCTCCGTGGGCACCCTCAAAGCAGCGCGAGTTGGCACAAGTGGCAGCTTGTCCCTGGGCAGCATCTTGATATTCGTGGAAATCCAGCCGGCAGCCTGCCCCTGAGGAACAAGGGCCTTCCTGGTACGGAGAAAGGCTTCTGCCCAGGGAAACAAAATCCACCACCCCACGTTCCACATCTAAGTTTGCAGAGCTCCGTGGGCACTCTCAAAGCAGCCCGAGTTGGCACAGGTGGCAGCTTGTCCCTGGGCGGCATCTTGATATTCGTGGAAGTCCTGCAGGCAGCCGGCCCCCAAGGGCCAAGGGCCGACCTGGTACTGACAAAGGCTTCTGCCCGGGAAAACAAAACCCAGCACCCCACGTTTCTGGTCTCAGTTTGCAGAGCTCCATGGACACTCTCAAAGCAGCCCGAGTTGGCACAGGTGGCAGCTTGTCCCTGGGCAGCATCTTGATATTTGTGGAAATCCTGCAGGCAGCCGGCCCCCAAGGGCCAAGGCCTGACCTGGTACTGACAAAGGCTTCTGCCCGGGGAAACAATACTCAGAACACCACTTTCCTGGTCCCAGTTTGCAGAGCTCCATGGGCACTCTCAAAGCAGCCCGAGTTGGCACAGGTGGCAGCTTGTCCCTGGGCAGCATCTTGATATTCGTGGAAATCCAGCAGGCAGACTGCCCATAAGGAACAAGGGCCCTCCTGGTACTGACAAAGGCTTCTGCCCTGGAAAACAAAACCCAGCACCCCACGTTTCTGGTCTCAGTTTGCAGAGCACCATGGGCACTCTCAAAGCAGCCCGAGTTGGCACAGGTGGCAGCTCCTCCGTGGGCAGCATCCTGATATTCGTGGAAATTCAGCAGGCTGACGGCCCTGAAAGACCGTGGGCCTACCTAGTACTGACAAATACTTCTGCCCGGGAAAACAAAACTCAGCACCCCACGGTCCTGGTCACAGTTTGCAGAGCTCCGTGGGCACTCTCAAAGCAGCGTGAGTTGGCAAAGGTGGCAGCTTGTCCCTGGGCGGAAACTTGATTTTCGTGGAAATCCTGGTGCCAGCCTCCCCCAAAGGGCCGAGGGCCTACCTGGTCCTGCAAATGTTTCTGCCCGGGAAAACAACACCGACAAACCCACGTTCCTGGTCTCAGTTTACAGAGCTCCGTGGGCACTCTCAAAGCAGCCCGAGTTGGCACAGGTGGCAGAATATCCCTGGGCAGCATCTTGATATTCGTGGAAAGCTTGCTGCCAGCCTGCACCTAAGGAACAAGGGCATACCTGGTACTGAGAGAGGCTTCTGCCCGGGAAAACAAAACCCACAGTCCTACGTTCCTGGTCTCAGTTTGCAGAGCTCCGTGGGTACCCTCATAGCAGCACGAGTTGGCCCAAGTGGCAGCTGGTCCCTGGGCAGCATCTTGATATTCGTGGAAATTCAGCAGGCAGCCTGCCCCTAAGGAACAAGGGCCTACCTGATACTGAGAGAGGCTTCTGCCCGAGAAAACAAAACCCACAACCCTAGGTTATGGTCTCAGTTTGCAGAGCTCCGTGGGCACCCCCAAAGCAGCGCGAGTTGGCCCAAGTGGCAGCTTGTCCCTGGGCAGCATCTTGATATTCGTGGAAATCCAGCAGGCAGACGGCCCTGAAGTTCCGAGAGCCTGCCTGGTACTGCAAATGCTTCTGCCCGGGGAAACAAAACTCACCAAGGCAAGTTCCTGGTCTCACTTTGCAGAGCTCCATGGGCACTCTCAAAGCAGCCCGAGTTGGCACAGGTGGCAGCTTGTCCCTGGGCAGCATCTTGATATTCGTGGAAATCCAGCAGGCAGACTGCCCATAAGGAACAAGGGCCCTCCTGGTACTGACAAAGGCTTCTGCCCTGGAAAACAAAACCCAGCACCCCACGTTTCTGGTCTCAGTTTACAGAGCACCATGGGCACTCTCAAAGCAGCCCGAGTTGGCACAGGTGGCAGCTCCTCCGTGGGCAGCATCCTGATATTCGTGGAAATTCAGCAGGCTGACGGCCCTGAAAGACCGTGGGCCTACCTAGTACTGACAAATACTTCTGCCCGGGAAAACAAAACTCAGCACCCCACGGTCCTGGTCACAGTTTGCAGAGCTCCGTGGGCACTCTCAAAGCAGCGTGAGTTGGCAAAGGTGGCAGCTTGTCCCTGGGCGGAAACTTGATTTTCGTGGAAATCCTGGTGCCAGCCTCCCCCAAAGGGCCGAGGGCCTAC
This sequence comes from Motacilla alba alba, assembly GCF_015832195.1. Classification (NCBI taxonomy): domain Eukaryota; kingdom Metazoa; phylum Chordata; class Aves; order Passeriformes; family Motacillidae; genus Motacilla; species Motacilla alba. Next base: position 75,055 of record NW_024037227.1, on the reverse strand, counting down.
CTGGTCCTGCAAATGTTTCTGCCCGGGAAAACAACACCGACAAACCCACGTTCCTGGTCTCAGTTTACAGAGCTCCGTGGGCACTCTCAAAGCAGCCCGAGTTGGCACAGGTGGCAGAATATCCCTGGGCAGCATCTTGATATTCGTGGAAAGCTTGCTGCCAGCCTGCACCTAAGGAACAAGGGCATACCTGGTACTGAGAGAGGCTTCTGCCCGGGAAAACAAAACCCACAGTCCTACGTTCCTGGTCTCAGTTTGCAGAGCTCCGTGGGTACCCTCATAGCAGCACGAGTTGGCCCAAGTGGCAGCTGGTCCCTGGGCAGCATCTTGATATTCGTGGAAATTCAGCAGGCAGCCTGCCCCTAAGGAACAAGGGCCTACCTGATACTGAGAGAGGCTTCTGCCCGAGAAAACAAAACCCACAACCCTAGGTTATGGTCTCAGTTTGCAGAGCTCCGTGGGCACCCCCAAAGCAGCGCGAGTTGGCCCAAGTGGCAGCTTGTCCCTGGGCAGCATCTTGATATTCGTGGAAATCCAGCAGGCAGACGGCCCTGAAGTTCCGAGAGCCTGCCTGGTACTGCAAATGCTTCTGCCCGGGGAAACAAAACTCACCAAGGCAAGTTCCTGGTCTAACTTTGCAGAGCTCCATGGGCACTCTCAAAGCAGCCCGAGTTGGCACAGGTGGCAGCTTGTCCCTGGGTGGCATCTTGATATTCGTGGAAATCCAGCAGGCAGACTGCCTCTAAGGGCTGAGGGCCTACTTCGTACTGACAAAGGCTTCTGCCAGGGAAAACAAAACCCATAACCCCACATACTTTCTCTCAGTTTGAAGAGCTCCGTGGGCACTCTCAAAGCAGCCCGAGTTGGCACAGGTGGCAGCTTGTCCCTGGGCGGCATCTTGATATTTGTGGAAATCCTGCAGGCAGCCGGCCCCCAAGGGCCAAGGGCCGACCTGGTACTGACAAAGGCTTCTGCCAGGGGAAACAAAACTCAGAACACCACGTTTCTGGTCTCAGTTTGCAGAGCTCCATGGGCACCCTCAAAGCAGCCCGAGTTGGCACAGGTGGCAGCTTGTCCTTTGGCAGCATCTTCATATTCATGGAAATCCAGCAGGCTGCCTGCCCTTAAAGACCAAGGGCCTACCTGGCACTGCAAATGCTTCTGCCCAGGGAAACAAAACTCAGCACCCCAGGTTCATGGTCTCAGTTTGCAGAGCTCCATGGGCACTCTCAATGCAGCCCGAGTTGGCACAGGTGGCAGCTTGTCCCTGGGCAGCATCTTGATATTCGTGGAAATCTTCCTGCCAGCCTGCCCCTAAGGAACAAGGGCCTACCTGGTACTGACAAAGGCTTCTGCCCGGGAAAACAAAACCCACAATCCTACGTTCCTGGTCTCAGTTTGCAGAGCTCCGTGGGCACCCTCAAAGCAGCGTGAGTTGGCACAAGTGGCAGCTTGTCCCTGGGCAGCATCTTGATATTCGTGGAAATTGAGCTGCCAGCCTGCCCCTGATGAACAAGGGCCCTCCTGGTACTGACAAAGGCTTCTGCCCAGGGAAACAAAACCCACCACCCCACGTTCCACATCTCAGTTTTCAGAGCTCCATAGGCACTCTCAAAGCAGCCTGAGTTAGCACAGGTGGCAGCTTGTCCCTGGGCGGCATCTTGGTATTGGCGGAAATCCAGCAGGCAGACGGCCCCTAAGGGCCGTGGGCCTACCTGGAACAGACAAAGGCTTCTGCCCAGGTAAACAAAATTCGCCAACACACGTTCATGGTCTCAGTTTGCAGAGCTCCATGGGTACTCTAAAATCAGCGTGAGTTGCCACAGGTGGCAGCTTGTCCCTGGGCGGCATCTTGATATTCGTCGAAATCCGGCAGTCCGACGGCCCCTAAGGACTGAGAGCCTACCTGGTACTGACAAAGGCTTCTGCCCAGGAAAAAAAACCCACCACCCCACGTTCCGGGTCTCAGTTTGCAGAGCTCTGTGGGCACTCTTAAAGCAGCCCGAGTTGGCACAGGTGGCAGCTTGCCCCTGGGCGGCATCTTGATATTGGCGGAAATCCAGCCGGCAGCCGGCCCATAAGTGCCAAGGGCCTACCTGGTACTGACAAATGCTTCTGCCCAGGGAAACAAAACAGACCAACCCACGTTAATGGTCTCAGTTTGCAGAGCTACATGGGCACTCTCAAAGCAGCCCGAGTTGGCACAGGTGGCAGCTTGTCCCTGGGCAGCATCTTGATATTCGTGGAAATCCAGCAGGCAGACTGCCCATAAGGAACAAGGGCCCTCCTGGTACTGACAAAGGCTTCTGCCCTGGAAAACAAAACCCAGCACCCCACGTTTCTGGTCTCAGTTTGCAGAGCACCATGGGCACTCTCAAAGCAGCCCGAGTTGGCACAGGTGGCAGCTCCTCCGTGGGCAGCATCCTGATATTCGTGGAAATTCAGCAGGCTGACGGCCCTGAAAGACCGTGGGCCTACCTAGTACTGACAAATACTTCTGCCCGGGAAAACAAAACTCAGCACCCCACGGTCCTGGTCACAGTTTGCAGAGCTCCGTGGGCACTCTCAAAGCAGTGTGAGTTGGCAAAGGTGGCAGCTTGTCCCTGGGCGGAAACTTGATTTTCGTGGAAATCCTGGTGCCAGCCTCCCCCAAAGGGCCGAGGGCCTACCTGGTCCTGCAAATGTTTCTGCCCGGGAAAACAACACCGACAAACCCACGTTCCTGGTCTCAGTTTACAGAGCTCCGTGGGCACTCTCAAAGCAGCCCGAGTTGGCACAGGTGGCAGAATATCCCTGGGCAGCATCTTGATATTCGTGGAAAGCTTGCTGCCAGCCTGCACCTAAGGAACAAGGGCATACCTGGTACTGAGAGAGGCTTCTGCCCGGGAAAACAAAACCCACAGTCCTACGTTCCTGGTCTCAGTTTGCAGAGCTCCGTGGGTACCCTCATAGCAGCACGAGTTGGCCCAAGTGGCAGCTGGTCCCTGGGCAGCATCTTGATATTCGTGGAAATTCAGCAGGCAGCCTGCCCCTAAGGAACAAGGGCCTACCTGATACTGAGAGAGGCTTCTGCCCGAGAAAACAAAACCCACAACCCTAGGTTATGGTCTCAGTTTGCAGAGCTCCGTGGGCACCCCCAAAGCAGCGCGAGTTGGCCCAAGTGGCAGCTTGTCCCTGGGCAGCATCTTGATATTCGTGGAAATCCAGCAGGCAGACGGCCCTGAAGTTCCGAGAGCCTGCCTGGTACTGCAAATGCTTCTGCCCGGGGAAACAAAACTCACCAAGGCAAGTTCCTGGTCTCACTTTGCAGAGCTCCATGGGCACTCTCAAAGCAGCCCGAGTTGGCACAGGTGGCAGCTTGTCCCTGGGCAGCATCTTGATATTCGTGGAAATCCAGCAGGCAGACTGCCCATAAGGAACAAGGGCCCTCCTGGTACTGACAAAGGCTTCTGCCCTGGAAAACAAAACCCAGCACCCCACGTTTCTGGTCTCAGTTTACAGAGCACCATGGGCACTCTCAAAGCAGCCCGAGTTGGCACAGGTGGCAGCTCCTCCGTGGGCAGCATCCTGATATTCGTGGAAATTCAGCAGGCTGACGGCCCTGAAAGACCGTGGGCCTACCTAGTACTGACAAATACTTCTGCCCGGGAAAACAAAACTCAGCACCCCACGGTCCTGGTCACAGTTTGCAGAGCTCCGTGGGCACTCTCAAAGCAGCGTGAGTTGGCAAAGGTGGCAGCTTGTCCCTGGGCGGAAACTTGATTTTCGTGGAAATCCTGGTGCCAGCCTCCCCCAAAGGGCCGAGGGCCTACCTGGTCCTGCAAATGTTTCTGCCCGGGAAAACAACACCGACAAACCCACGTTCCTGGTCTCAGTTTACAGAGCTCCGTGGGCACTCTCAAAGCAGCCCGAGTTGGCACAGGTGGCAGAATATCCCTGGGCAGCATCTTGATATTCGTGGAAAGCTTGCTGCCAGCCTGCACCTAAGGAACAAGGGCATACCTGGTACTGAGAGAGGCTTCTGCCCGGGAAAACAAAACCCACAGTCCTACGTTCCTGGTCTCAGTTTGCAGAGCTCCGTGGGTACCCTCATAGCAGCACGAGTTGGCCCAAGTGGCAGCTGGTCCCTGGGCAGCATCTTGATATTCGTGGAAATTCAGCAGGCAGCCTGCCCCTAAGGAACAAGGGCCTACCTGATACTGAGAGAGGCTTCTGCCCGAGAAAACAAAACCCACAACCCTAGGTTATGGTCTCAGTTTGCAGAGCTCCGTGGGCACCCCCAAAGCAGCGCGAGTTGGCCCAAGTGGCAGCTTGTCCCTGGGCAGCATCTTGATATTCGTGGAAATCCAGCAGGCAGACGGCCCTGAAGTTCCGAGAGCCTGCCTGGTACTGCAAATGCTTCTGCCCGGGGAAACAAAACTCACCAAGGCAAGTTCCTGGTCTAACTTTGCAGAGCTCCATGGGCACTCTCAAAGCAGCCCGAGTTGGCACAGGTGGCAGCTTGTCCCTGGGTGGCATCTTGATATTCGTGGAAATCCAGCAGGCAGACTGCCTCTAAGGGCTGAGGGCCTACTTCGTACTGACAAAGGCTTCTGCCAGGGAAAACAAAACCCATAACCCCACATACTTTCTCTCAGTTTGAAGAGCTCCGTGGGCACTCTCAAAGCAGCCCGAGTTGGCACAGGTGGCAGCTTGTCCCTGGGCGGCATCTTGATATTTGTGGAAATCCTGCAGGCAGCCGGCCCCCAAGGGCCAAGGGCCGACCTGGTACTGACAAAGGCTTCTGCCAGGGGAAACAAAACTCAGAACACCACGTTTCTGGTCTCAGTTTGCAGAGCTCCATGGGCACCCTCAAAGCAGCCCGAGTTGGCACAGGTGGCAGCTTGTCCTTTGGCAGCATCTTCATATTCATGGAAATCCAGCAGGCTGCCTGCCCTTAAAGACCAAGGGCCTACCTGGCACTGCAAATGCTTCTGCCCAGGGAAACAAAACTCAGCACCCCAGGTTCATGGTCTCAGTTTGCAGAGCTCCATGGGCACTCTCAATGCAGCCCGAGTTGGCACAGGTGGCAGCTTGTCCCTGGGCAGCATCTTGATATTCGTGGAAATCTTGCTGCCAGCCTGCCCCTAAGGAACAAGGGCCTACCTGGTACTGACAAAGGCTTCTGCCCGGGAAAACAAAACCCACAATCCTACGTTCCTGGTCTCAGTTTGCAGAGCTCCGTGGGCACCCTCAAAGCAGCGTGAGTTGGCACAAGTGGCAGCTTGTCCCTGGGCAGCATCTTGATATTCGTGGAAATTGAGCTGCCAGCCTGCCCCTGATGAACAAGGGCCCTCCTGGTACTGACAAAGGCTTCTGCCCAGGGAAACAAAACCCACCACCCCACGTTCCACATCTCAGTTTTCAGAGCTCCATAGGCACTCTCAAAGCAGCCTGAGTTAGCACAGGTGGCAGCTTGTCCCTGGGCGGCATCTTGGTATTGGCGGAAATCCAGCAGGCAGACGGCCCCTAAGGGCCGTGGGCCTACCTGGAACAGACAAAGGCTTCTGCCCAGGTAAACAAAATTCGCCAACACACGTTCATGGTCTCAGTTTGCAGAGCTCCATGGGTACTCTAAAATCAGCGTGAGTTGCCACAGGTGGCAGCTTGTCCCTGGGCGGCATCTTGATATTCGTTGAAATCCGGCAGTCCGACGGCCCCTAAGGACTGAGAGCCTACCTGGTACTGACAAAGGCTTCTGCCCAGGAAAAAAAACCCACCACCCCACGTTCCGGGTCTCAGTTTGCAGAGCTCTGTGGGCACTCTTAAAGCAGCCCGAGTTGGCACAGGTGGCAGCTTGCCCCTGGGCGGCATCTTGATATTGGCGGAAATCCAGCCGGCAGCCGGCCCATAAGTGCCAAGGGCCTACCTGGTACTGACAAATGCTTCTGCCCAGGGAAACAAAACAGACCAACCCACGTTAATGGTCTCAGTTTGCAGAGCTACATGGGCTCTCTCAAGGCAGCGCGAGTTGGCACAGGTGGCAGCTTGTCCCTGGGCGGCATCTTGATATTTGTGGAAATCCTGCAGGTAGCCGGCCCCCAAGGGCCAAGGCCTGACCTGGTACTGACAAAGGCTTCTGCCCGGGGAAACAAAACCCACCACCCCACGTTCCAGGTCTCAGTTTGCAGAGCTCCATGGGCACTCTCAAAGCAGCCCGAGTTGGCACAGGTGGCAGCTTGTCCCTGGGCGGCATCTTGATATTCGTGGAAATCCAGCAGGCAGCCTGCCCCTGTGGAACAAGGGCCGACCTGACACTGACAAAGGCTTCTGACCGGGAAAACAATACTCAGAACACCACTTTCCTGGTCCCAGTTTGCAGAGCTCCATGGGCACTCTCAAAGCAGCCCGAGTTGGCACAGGTGGCAGCTTGTCCCTGGGCAGCATCTTGATATTCGTGGAAATCCAGCAGGCAGACTGCCCATAAGGAACAAGGGCCCTCCTGGTACTGACAAAGGCTTCTGCCCTGGAAAACAAAACCCAGCACCCCACGTTTCTTGTCTCAGTTTGCAGAGCACCATGGGCACTCTCAAAGCAGCCCGAGTTGGCACAGGTGGCAGCTCCTCCGTGGGCAGCATCCTGATATTCGTGGAAATTCAGCCGGCTGACGGCCCTGAAAGACCGTGGGCCTACCTAGTACTGACAAATACTTCTGCCCGGGAAAACAAAACTCAGCACCCCACGGTCCTGGTCACAGTTTGCAGAGCTCCGTGGGCACTCTCAAAGCAGCGTGAGTTGGCAAAGGTGGCAGCTTGTCCCTGGGCGGAAACTTGATTTTCGTGGAAATCCTGGTGCCAGCCTCCCCCAAAGGGCCGAGGGCCTACCTGGTCCTGCAAATGTTTCTGCCCGGGAAAACAACACCGACAAACCCACGTTCCTGGTCTCAGTTTGAAGAACTCCGTGGGCACTCTCAAAGCAGCCCGAGTTGGCACAGGTGGCAGAATATCCCTGGGCAGCATTTTGATATTCGGGGAAATCTTGCTGCCAGGCTGTCCCTAAGGAACAAGGGCCTACTTGGTACTGACAAAGGCTTCTGCCCTGGAAAACAAAACCCAGCACCTCACGTTTCTGGTCTCAGTTTGCAGAGCACCATGGGCACTCTCAAAGCAGCGTGAGTTGGCACAGGTGGCAGCTTGTCCCTGGGCAGCATCTTGATATTCGTGGAAATCCTGCAGGCAGCCGGCCCCCAAGGGCCAAGGGCCGACCTGGTACTGACAAAGGCTTCTGCCCTGGAAAACAAAACCCACCACCCCACGTTTCTGGTCTCAGTTTGCAGAGCTCCGTGGGCACTCTCAAAGCAGCCCGAGTTGGCACAGGTGGCAGCTTGTCCCTGGGCGGCATCTTGATATTTGTGGAAATCCTGCAGGCAGCCGGCCCCCAAGGGCCAAGGCCTGACCTGGTACTGAGAGAGGCTTCTGCCCGGGAAAACAAAACCCACAGTCCTACGTTCCTGGTCTCAGTTTGCAGAGCTCCGTGGGCACCCTCACAGCTGCACGAGTTGGCACAGGTGGCAGCTTGTCCCTGGGCGGCATCTTGATATTCGCGGAAATCCAGCGAGCAGCCGCCCCAAAGGGCCAAGGGCCTATCTGGTACTGACAAAGGCTTCTGCCCGGGGAAAGAAAACCCACCACGCCACGTTCCTGGTCTCAGTTTGCAGAGCTCCATGGGCACTCTCAAACCAGCCCGAGTTGGCACAGGTGGCAGCTTGTCCCTGGGTGGCATCTTGATATTCGTGGAAATCCAGCAGGCAGACTGCCTCTAAGGGCTGAGGGCCTACTTCGTACTGACAAAGGCTTCTGCCCGGGAAAACAAAACTCACCAGCCCACGTTCCTGGTCTCAGTTTGCAGAGCTCTTTAGGCACTCTGCAAGCAGCCTGACTTGGCACTGGTGGCAGCCTGTTCCTTTGGTGGCAACTTGAAATTCGTGGAAATCTAGCAACCAGCTAGCCGCAGTGGGCTGGTGTTGTGCGGCTTGCTTCTTCACCTCCTGCAAGCTGCCGGCTCTCCGTCTAGCGAAAGCGAAAGAGCCGCTACTTCGCGCACTGCTGCTTGTGCCGGTGGCGGTGCGCTCCGGCGCGCTGCTTCGGGCGAAAGACGCCGGCCAGCGGCACTTCGCTCCGGATAGCCCCGTACCTCCGTCTTCTGCCTCTCTCGTCGTCTGCATCCTAGCCAAAAGCTTCTCCATGACTTCTCGCCGAGAGAGAAAGTGTGCCAGCACTGCAAACATCTACCGATCTTGTTTGACAAGTTCACCCAGTTCTTTGCATCTCGCAGCGCAAAGAGACCCGCAAGAGTTTCCACGGAGCGTTGCAGGAGCACTAGCAAGATGCATTGCAAAGTTGTCCAAAAACTTCTTCCATTCGCATGCTAACGTGATTTTCAAAGGCATACGAGTGGCAATGCACCATCCCGCAGCAGTTCGAGAGCTGCGCCCACAATGCTGCTGTTGTGCGGCTTGCTTCTTCACCTCCTGCAAGCTGCTGGCTCTCCGTCTACCGAAGGCGAAAGAGCCGCTTCTTCGCGCACTGCTGCTTGTGATGGTCTCGGTGCGCCCCCGTGTGGTGCTTCGGGCGAAAGACGCCGGCCAGCGGCACTTCGCTCCGGACAGCCCCGTACCTCCGTCTTCTGCCTCTCTCGTCGTCTGCATCCAAGCCAAAAGCTTCTCCATGACTTTTCGCCGACAGAAATTGGGTGCCAGCACAGCAAACGTCTCCCAGTCTTGGCCCTGATTTTTGTCGTGGCTGCGCATTGTTGAAGCATTTATCTTTTTAATAAAGCGACGAATTTATTTCGAGATGGCTATGATCTCTTCATACTTATCCTTGTGCGGTCAAGACACAGCAACAATACATTCTTGAGAAAGGAAAACATCTCGAGAGATATTCCAGTCCATCGGTGTGGCGCAGCTGCTGAAAAAGGGCAAAGCTGAAGAACCTTGCTCATCTTAATTTCTGTGCATCTCGCAGCATGCGAAGCATGAGGCAGCCGAGCACCGCGCTTTTGTGCGCTCTTAATGGAATTGCAAAAAATCCCACAGCTTTTCATCCACAAGCACAGTCAGCTGCATTCGCTTTTGCTTCTTGAAAAACTCACCGCTCTCCTTATATCGGTGTAGATCTTGATCTCTGGTTCCTGGGACTTTACCCAAGTGTTTGCTGTTTTGTACTTTCTTCTTTGGCAGTCAGGAACTTGTATATATAATCTGGTACATGTTTCTTGGAAAACATTTCCTGTCTAAAAATGATACATAGCTGCAATTTACCCGACTGTATATAACTACTCTTTTACTGTATGAAAAAGTGTATTAGAATGATACACCACCTGAATTTCAATGATTGAAAAAAGCGTCTTACTTCTTTTTCCTATTCTCTGTATTTCCTTCTCTTTGTTATGTTTCTTTGGCTATTATGTGCGTGCCCAATGGTTTTTCTGTTCCTGTTGTGGGACAGCAAATGTTCAGGCTCTTCTAATTTTGTCACTAATTAAATAATCCATCTTCCCCGCCGGAAAGATGCAGGATGTGTCTCATTTTCACTGCTCCTGTTTTGTTTCCTTATTCTTTTGAATGGCTCCCTGTCTTCCTACTCACACTCTGAGTAACGAATTTCTAATTTTCTTTCCTATCTGCCTTTATCAATTTTTCTCTGACTTGGATGCTATTGAATTAAGCCATTCCAAGTTGAAGAATTGCATCAAGAAGAGTGCTCAATGAAAAAAAAACCATTTAGTTTTGGGGTTCTATCACAGAAGAGTTCAAAGATTCTTCCCATGTGAAGAATATCTGATGAATATCTTAAAAACTATCATCTCTGTGTAAGTATTTTGCATCCAGTTCTTGCTCTAGTCCTTGCTTTGGCAAATTTGACACAAGTGAGGCATTGTGTGTTTTGCAGCTTCTAGGGAGATGGTTCCAGGTCTTGAGAAAGTCGTGGGCTTTGTCTCATCTTTAGACATCTGAAAATCACCTAGGCATCCCAAAGACTCATTAGAAATACAAATACCTGCAGGGAACCGGAGGTGAGCTTCATCTTACCATGTGTCTTGAACAGGGTGTTCTATGTGTGAAAGAGATTCTAGTCAGAATTCTGCTCAGTACAGTCCATCAAGTTGAGAGAATTGATCATTTTAATCTGGGCTTTATATCCACAGAGGCTGAAGGTGTCTCCATGCTCCAGTGCCTATCAGTCTTCTCAAATATTTCAATCCATGAGTTGAATTCTAGAAGCAAAAACTTTTCTCCAGGTGACCTTTACCAAGAGACTCAATGTTAGGTGGAATCAAACAACTCCTTTTTTATCCATTTTATCGAAAGTGATCTTAAAGATTCAATCCATATGCTTAGGTGAGAGAAATCCTACCATTGGCAGATGGCATGTATTGGCCAGTATTGACAGCAGAAAGAAGCAAAAAAGCATGCCAAAAAATGCTGAATGCAGTAAGCAGACCATCAAGCAAACCGGTGGAAAAATAGTTGCTTTGTATGTAAGATGAATCGGAGAGATACATATGGAGTTCTTCATGATGTTTTTCATTGACATTTAAACTAGGAAAGAGGTTAAAACTATGATGGAAGGGATTAATTGCTTGATGTTAGAGTATTTCTTTAGAGAGACATAACAAGTGAATACATGTTTAACCAGTTATCGGCTTCCCATCAGCAATGGGTGCACTTTAATTGCCTTTAAAAGCTGTAATGAAATACTTTTTAAAGCAATTTTTTCCCCTTATTTTTGCAAGAGCTTTTTTCTGTTATTTTTGAAAAATAGGAAAAATTTCCAGTAAAGGATCAACGGGCTGCTCTGTCATTTAATATTAGAAAACACTTATGGTATACTTTCTAGAAGAAAAAGTACCTAAAAAAAGGAGTATTCCCATTATGCTTGTAAAACGATCTTTCAACCATAAGAAAATCAAAAATTATACTATTTCAAGGATCTCACACTCCTAGAACACATTCATTTACCACACTCATAATTTATCAAACACAGCTTGTAATTAGACCTCTAAGAGTCAAACAGAGCGTTGTATCCACAGGCACTGTGAGAGCAGCCTGAGGTGGCACAGGTGGCAGGTTGTACGTGAGCTAGATCTTGATCAATGCGGCATTACAGCAGCCAACCGGGGCCTGCACGCAAGGCCCATCCAAAAAATGTGGTGAGCTTTTTCCCAGGGAAACCAAACTCACCACCTCACCTTCCTGGTCTCAGGCCCCAAATGGCCACAAAAGTACTGTGCGGGCAACAGCCCAGGAAAAAAACCTCAACACCTCACCGTCTAGGTCTCAGTTTGCAGAGCTCTGTGGGCACTGTGCAAGCACCCAACGTTGGCACAGCTATCAGCCTTTAATTGGATGGCATCCTGATTAATACAGAAATCGAGCAGGCACCAAGCATCAACGTGCTTAGGGACACCTAGGTATTGTGCATTATACTGCCCAAGGAGAAAAAAACCCACCACCCCAAGGTCTTAGTCTCAGTTTGCAGAGTTCCGTGGGCACTCTCAAAGCAGCCAGAGCTAGCACAGGTGGCAGCTTGTCCCTGAGAGGCATCTTGATATTTGTGGATATCCAGGAGGCAACAGGCCCCTTAGGGCCGAGGGCCTACCTGGTACTGACAAAGGCTTCTTCCCAGGAAAACAAAGCTCACCATCCCACGTTGCTGGTCTCAGTTTGTAGAGCTCCATGGGCACTCTCAAAGCAGCCCGAGTTGGCACAGGTGGCAGCTTGACCCGGGACGGCACCGTGATATTCGGGCAAATCCAGCGGGGAGCCGGCCGCTAAGGGTGGAGGGCCGACCTAGTACAGAGATAGTCTTCTACCCAGCAAAACAAGACACACTACCCGACGTTCCAGGCCACAGTTTGAAGAGCTCCATGGGCACTCTCAAAGCAGCCCGAGTTGGCACAGGTGGCAGTTTGTCCCTGGGCAGCATCTTGTTATTCGGGGAAATCCAGCCTGCAACCGGACCCATAGGGCCGAAGGCCTACCTGGTACTGACAAAGGGTTCTGCCCTGGAAAACAAAACTCAGAACCCCACGGTCCCGGTCTCAGTTTGCAGAGCTCCATGGGCACTCTCAAAGCAGCCCGAGTTGGCACAGGTGGCAGAATATCCCTGGGCGGCATCTTGATATTCGTGGAAATCCAGCAGGCAGCCAGCCATGAAGGGCCGAGGGCCTACCTGGTACTGACAAAGGCTTCTGCTCTGGAAAACAAAACCCAGCACCCCACGTTTCTGGTCTCAGTTTGCAGAGCACCATGGGCACTCTCAAAGCAGCCCGAGTTGGCACAGGTGGCAGCTTGTCCTTTGGCAGCATCTTCATATTCATGGAAATCCAGCAGGCTGCCTGCCCTCAAAGACCAAGGGCCTACCTGGCACTGCAAATGTTTCTGCCCGGAGAAACAAAACTCAGCACCTCACGTTAATGGTCCCAGTTTGCAGAGCTCCATGGGAACTCTCAAAGCAGCCCGAGTTGGCACAGGTGGCAGCTTGTCCCTGGGCAGCATCTTGATATTCGTGGAAATCTTGCTGCCAGCCTGCCCCTAAGGAACAAGGGCCTACCTGGTACTGAGAATGGCTTCTGCCCGGGAAAACAAAACCCACAACCTTACGTTCCTGGTCTCAGTTTGCAGAGCTCCGTGGGCACCCTCAAAGCAGCGCGAGTTGGCACAAGTTGAAGCTTGTCCCTGGGCGGCATCTTGATATTTGTGGAAATCCAGGAGGCAGCCGCCCTGAATTACGAGAGCCTACCTGGTACTGCAAATGCTTCTGCCCGGGGAAACAAAACTCACCAAGGCAAGTTCCTGGTCTCAGTTTGCAGAGCTCCATGGGCACTCTCAAAGCAGCCCGAGTTGGCACAGGTGGCAGCTTGTCCCTGGGTGGCATCTTGATATGTGTGGAAATCCAGCAGGCAGACTGCCTCTAAGGGCTGAGGGCCTACTTGGTACTGACAAAGGCTTCTGCCCTGGAAAACAAAACCCATAAGCCCACATACTTTCTCTCAGTTTGAAGAGCTCCGTGGGCACTCTCAAAGCAGCCCGAGTTGGCACAGGTGGCAGCTTGTCCCTGGGCGGCATCTTGATATTCGTGGAAATCCTGCAGGCAGCTGGCCCCCAAGGGCCAACGGCCTACCTGGTACTGACAAAGGCTTCTGCCCGGGAAAACAAAACTCAGAACACCACTTTCCTGGTCTCAGTTTGCAGAGCTCCATGGGCACTCTCAAAGAAGCCCGAGTTGGCACAGGTGGCAGCTTGTCCCTTGGCGGAAACTAGATTTTCGTGGAAATCCTGGTGCCAGTCTCCCCCAAAGGGCCGAGGGCCTACCTGGTCCTGTAAATGTTTCTGCCCGGGAAAACAAAACCCACAAACCCACGTTCCTGGTCTCAGCTTGAAGAACTCCGTGGGCACTCTCAAAGCAGCCCGAGTTGGCACAGGTGGCAGAATATCCCTGGACAGCATCTTGATATTCAGGGAAATCTTCCTGTCAGGCTGTCCCTAAGGAACAAGGGCCTACTTGGTACTGACAAAGGCTTCTGCCCTGGAAAACAAAACCCAGCACCCCACGTTTCTGGTCTCAGTTTGCAGAGCACCATGGGCACTCTCAAAGCAGCACGAGTTGGCACAGGTGGCAGCTTGTCCCTGGGCAGCATCTTGATATTCGTGGAAATCCAGCAGGCTGCCTGCCCTTAAGGACCGAGGGCCTACCTGGCACTGCAAATGCTTCTGTCCGGAGAAAATAAACTCAGCACCCCAGGTTCCTGGTCTAACTTTGCAGAGCTCCATGGGCACTCTCAAAGCAGCCCGAGTAGGCACAGTTGGCAGCTTGTCCCTGGGTGGCATCTTGATATGCGTGGAAATCCAGCAGGCAGACTGCCTCTAAGGGCTGAGGGCCTACTTGGTACTGACAAAGGCTTCTGCCCGGGAAAACAAAACCCATAACCCCACATACTTTCTCTCAGTTTGAAGAGCTCCGTGGGCACTCTCAAAGCAGCCCGAGTTGGCACAGGTGGCAGCTTGTCCCTGGGCAGCATCTTGATATTCGTGGAAATCCTGCAGGCAGCTGGCCCCCAAGGGCCAAGGCCTGACCTGGTACTGACAAAGGCTTCTGCCCGGGAAAACAAAACCCATAACCCCACGTTTCTGGTCTCAGTTTGCAGAGCTCCCTGGGCACTCTCAAAGCAGCCCGAGTTAGCACAGGTGGCAGCTTGTCCCTGGGCGGCATCTTGATATTCGTGGAATTCCAGCAGGCTGCCTGCCCTTAAGGACCGAGGGCCTACCTGGGACTGACAAAGGCTTCTGCCCGGGGAAACAAAACTCAGCACCCCAGGTTCATGGTCTCAGTTTGCAGAGCTCCATGGGCACACTCAAAGCAGCCCGAGTTGGCACAGGTGGCAGCTTGTCCCTGGGCAGCATCTTGATATTCGTGGAAATCTTCCTGCCAGCCTGCCCCTAAGGAACAAGGGCCTACCTGGCACTGACAAAGGCTTCTGCCCTGGAAAACAAAACCCACAACCCTACGTTCCTGGTCTCAGTTTGCAGAGCTCCGTGGGCACCCCCAAAGCAGCGCGAGTTGGCACAAGTGGCAGCTTGTCCCTGGGCAGCATCTTGATATTCGTGGAAATCCAGCCGGCAGACTGCCCCTGAGGAACAAGGGCCCTACTGGTACTGACAAAGGCTTCTGCCCGGGAAAACAAAACCCATAACCCCACGTTCCACATCTCAGTTTGCAGAGCTCCGTGGGCACCCTCAAAGTAGCGCGAGTTGGCACAAGTGGCAGCTTGTCCCTGGGCAGCATCTTGATATTCGTGGAAATCCAGGAGGCAGCCGGCCCTGAAGTTCCGAGAGCCTGCCTTGTACTGCAAATACTTCTGCCCGGGGAAACAAAACTCACCAAGGCAAGTTCCTGGTCTAACTTCGCAGAGCTCCATGGGCACTCTCAAAGCAGCCCGAGTTGGCACAGGTGGCAGCTTGTCCCTGGGCGGCATCTTGATATTCGGGGAAATCCAGCAGGCAGACTGCCTCTAAGGGTTGAGGGGCTTCTTGGTACTGACAAAGGCTTTTGCCCGGGAAAACAAAACCCATAACCCCACATACTTTCTCTCAGTTTGAAGAGCTCCGTGGGCACTCTCAAAGCAGCCCGAGTTGGCACAGGTGGCAGCTTGTCCCTGGGCGGCATCTTGATATTCGTGGAAATCCTGCAGGCAGCTGGCCCCCAAGGGCCAACGGCCTACCTGGTACTGACAAAGGCTTCTGCCCGGGAAAACAAAACTCAGAACACCACTTTCCTGGTCTCAGTTTGCAGAGCTCCATGGGCACTCTCAAAGAAGCCCGAGTTGGCACAGGTGGCAGCTTGTCCCTTGGCGGAAACTAGATTTTCGTGGAAATCCTGGTGCCAGTCTCCCCCAAAGGGCCGAGGGCCTACCTGGTCCTGTAAATGTTTCTGCCCGGGAAAACAAAACCCACAAACCCACGTTCCTGGTCTCAGCTTGAAGAACTCCGTGGGCACTCTCAAAGCAGCCCGAGTTGGCACAGGTGGCAGAATATCCCTGGACAGCATCTTGATATTCAGGGAAATCTTCCTGTCAGGCTGTCCCTAAGGAACAAGGGCCTACTTGGTACTAACAAAGGCTTCTGCCCTGGAAAACAAAACCCAGCACCCCACGTTTCTGGTCTCAGTTTGCAGAGCACCATGGGCACTCTCAAAGCAGCGTGAGTTGGCACAGGTGGCAGCTTGTCCCTGGGCAGCATCTTGATATTCGTGGAAATCCAGCAGGCTGCCTGCCCTTAAGGACCGAGGGCCTACCTGGCACTGCAAATGCTTCTGTCCGGAGAAAATAAACTCAGCACCCCAGGTTCCTGGTCTAACTTTGCAGAGCTCCATGGGCACTCTCAAAGCAGCCCGAGTAGGCACAGTTGGCAGCTTGTCCCTGGGTGGCATCTTGATATGCGTGGAAATCCAGCAGGCAGACTGCCTCTAAGGGCTGAGGGCCTACTTGGTACTGACAAAGGCTTCTGCCCGGGAAAACAAAACCCATAACCCCACATACTTTCTCTCAGTTTGAAGAGCTCCGTGGGCACTCTCAAAGCAGCCCGAGTTGGCACAAGTGGCAGCTTGTCCCTGGGCAGCATCTTGATATTCGTGGAAATCCTGCAGGCAGCTGGCCCCCAAGGGCCAAGGCCTGACCTGGTACTGACAAAGGCTTCTGCCCGGGAAAACAAAACCCATAACCCCACGTTTCTGGTCTCAGTTTGCAGAGCTCCCTGGGCACTCTCAAAGCAGCCCGAGTTAGCACAGGTGGCAGCTTGTCCCTGGGCGGCATCTTGATATTCGTGGAATTCCAGCAGGCTGCCTGCCCTTAAGGACCGAGGGCCTACCTGGGACTGACAAAGGCTTCTGCCCGGGGAAACAAAACTCAGCACCCCAGGTTCATGGTCTCAGTTTGCAGAGCTCCATGGGCACACTCAAAGCAGCCCGAGTTGGCACAGGTGGCAGCTTGTCCCTGGGCAGCATCTTGATATACGTGGAAATCTTCCTGCCAGCCTGCCCCTAAGGAACAAGGGCCTACCTGGCACTGACAAAGGCTTCTGCCCGGGAAAACAAAACCCACAACCCTACGTTCCTGGTCTCAGTTTGCAGAGCTCCGTGGGCACCCCCAAAGCAGCGCGAGTTGGCACAAGTGGCAGCTTGTCCCTGGGCAGCATCTTGATATTCGTGGAAATCCAGCCGGCAGACTGCCCCTGAGGAACAAGGGCCCTACTGGTACTGACAAAGGCTTCTGCCCGGGAAAACAAAACCCATAACCCCACGTTCCACATCTCAGTTTGCAGAGCTCCGTGGGCACCCTCAAAGTAGCGTGAGTTGGCACAAGTGGCAGCTTGTCCCTGGGCAGCATCTTGATATTCGTGGAAATCCAGGAGGCAGCCGGCCCTGAAGTTCCGAGAGCCTGCCATGTACTGCAAATACTTCTGCCCGGGGAAACAAAACTCACCAAGGCAAGTTCCTGGTCTAACTTCGCAGAGCTCCATGGGCACTCTCAAAGCAGCCCGAGTTGGCACAGGTGGCAGCTTGTCCCTGGGCGGCATCTTGATATTCGTGGAAATCCAGCAGGCAGACTGCTTCTAAGGGCTGAGGAGCTTCTTGGTACTGACAAAGGCTTTTGCCCGGGAAAACAAAACCCATAACCCCACATACTTTCTCTCAGTTTGAAGAGCTCCGTGGGCACTCTCAAAGCAGCCCGAGTTGGCACAAGTGGCAGCTTGTCCCTGGGCAGCATCTTGATATTCGTGGAAATCCTGCAGGCAGCTGGCCCCCAAGGGTCAAGGGCCGACCTGGTACTGACAAAGTCTTCTGCCCGGGAAAACAAAACCCAGCACCCCACGTTTCTGGTCTCAGTTTGCAGAGCACCATGGGCACTCTCAAAGCAGCCCGAGTTGGCACAGGTGGCAGCTTGTCCCTGGGCAGCATCTTGATATTCGTGGAAATCCAGCAGGCTGCCTGCCCTTAAGGACCGAGGGCGTACCTGGCACTTCAAATACTTCTGCCCGGAGAAACAAAACTCAGCAACCCAGGTTCATGGTCTCAGTTTGCAGAGCTCCATGGGCACTCTCAAAGCAGCCCGAGTTGGCACAGGTGGCAACTTGTCCCTGGGTGGCATCTTGATATTCGGGGAAATCCTGGTGCCAGCCTGACCCTAAGGGCCGAGGGTCTACCTGGTACAGACAAAGTCTTCTGCCCGGGAAAACAAAACCCACGACCCCACGTTCCTGGTCTCAGTTTTCAGAGCTCCGTGGGCACCCTCAAAGCAGCGCGAGTTGGCACAAGTGGCAGCTTGTCCCTGGGCAGCATCTTGATATTCGTGGAAATCCAGGAGGCAGCCGGCCCTGAAGTTCCGAGAGCCTGCCTTGTACTGCAAATACTTCTGCCCGGGAAAACAAAACCCATAACCCCACATACTTTCTCTCAGTTTGAAGAGCTCCGTGGGCACTCTCAAAGCAGCCAGAGTTGGCACAAGTGGCAGTTTGTCCCTGGGCAGCATTTTGATATTCGTGGAAATCCTGCAGGCAGCTGGCCCCCAAGGGCCAAGGGCCGACCTGATACTGACAAAGGCTTCTGCCCGGGAAAACAAAACTCAGAACACCACGTTTCACATCTCAGTTTGCAGAGCACCATGGGCACTCTCAAAGCAGCGCGAGTTGGCACAGGTGGCAGCTTGTCCCTGGGCAGCATCTTGATATTCGTGTAAATCCAGCAGGCTGCGTGCCCTTAAGGACCGAGGGCCTACCTGGCACTTCAAATGCTTCTGCCCGGAGAAACAAAACTCAACACCCCAGGTTCATGGTCTCAGTTTGCAGAGCTCCATGGGCACTCTCAAAGCAGCCCGAGTTGGCACAGGTGGCAGCTTGTCCCTGGGCAGCATCTTGATATTCGTGGAAATTCAGCAGGCTGACGGCCCTGAAAGACCATGGGTCTACCTGGTACAGACAAAGTCTTCTGCCCGGGAAAACAAAACCCACGACCCCACGTTCCTGGTCTCAGTTTTCAGAGCTCCGTGGGCACCCTCAAAGCAGCGCGAGTTGGCACAAGTGGCAGCTTGTCCCTGGGCAGCATCTTGATATTCGTGGAAATCCAGGAGGCAGCCGGCCCTGAAGTTCCGAGAGCCTGCCTTGTACTGCAAATACTTCTGCCCGGGAAAACAAAACCCATAACCCCACATACTTTCTCTCAGTTTGAAGAGCTCCGTGGGCACTCTCAAAGCAGCCAGAGTTGGCACAAGTGGCAGTTTGTCCCTGGGCAGCATTTTGATATTCGTGGAAATCCTGCAGGCAGCTGGCCCCCAAGGGCCAAGGGCCGACCTGATACTGACAAAGGCTTCTGCCCGGGAAAACAAAACTCAGAACACCACGTTTCACATCTCAGTTTGCAGAGCACCATGGGCACTCTCAAAGCAGCGCGAGTTGGCACAGGTGGCAGCTTGTCCCTGGGCAGCATCTTGATATTCGTGTAAATCCAGCAGGCTGCGTGCCCTTAAGGACCGAGGGCCTACCTGGCACTTCAAATGCTTCTGCCCGGAGAAACAAAACTCAACACCCCAGGTTCATGGTCTCAGTTTGCAGAGCTCCATGGGCACTCTCAAAGCAGCCCGAGTTGGCACAGGTGGCAGCTTGTCCCTGGGCAGCATCTTGATATTCGTGGAAATTCAGCAGGCTGACGGCCCTGAAAGACCATGGGCCTACCTAGTACTGACAAAGGCTTCTGCCCGGGAAAACAAAACTCAGCACCCCACCGTCCTGGCCACAGTTTGCAGAGCTCCGTGGGCACTCTCAAAGCAGCGCGAGTTGGCACAGGTGGCAGCTTGTCCCTGGGCAGCATCTTGATATTCGTGGAAATCCTGCAGGCAGCCTGCCCCTAAGGAACAAGGGCCTACCTGGTACTGACAAAGGCTTCTGCCCGGGAAAACAAAACCCACAACCCTACCTTCCTGGTCTCAGTTTGCAGAGCTCCGTGGGCACCCTCAAAGCAGCGCGAGTTGGCACAAGTGGCAGCTTGTCCCTGGGCAGCATCTTGATATTCGTGGAAATCCAGGAGGCAGCCGGCCCTGAAGTTCCGAGAGCCTGCCTTGTACTGCAAATACTTCTGCCCGGGGAAACAAAACTCACCAAGGCAAGTTCCTGGTCTAACTTCGCAGAGCTCCATGGGCACTCTCAAAGCAGCCCGAGTTGGCACAGGTGGCAGCTTGTCCCTGGGCGGCATCTTGATATTCGGGGAATTCCAGCAGGCAGACTGCCTCTAAGGGCTGAGGGGCTTCTTGGTACTGACAAAGGCTTCTGCCCTGGAAAACAAAACCCACGACCCCACGTTTCTGGTCTCAGTTTGAAGAGCTCCATGGGCACTCTCAAAGCAGCCCGAGTTGGCACAGGTGGCAGCTTGTCCCTGGGCGGCATCTTGATATTCGTGGAAATCCAGCCGGCGGCCGGCCCCCAAGGGCCAAGGGCCTACCTGGTACTGACAAAGGCTTCTGCTCTGGAAAACAAAACCCAGCACCCCACGTTTCTGGTCTCAGTTTGCAGAGCACCATGGGCACTCTCAAAGCAGCGCGAGTTGGCACAGGTGGCAGCTTGTCCTTTGGCAGCATCTTGATATTCATGGAAATCCAGCAGGCTGCCTGCCCTCAAAGACCAAGGGCCTACCTGGCACTGCAAATGTTTCTGCCCGGAGAAACAAAACTCAGCACCTCACGTTAATGGTCCCAGTTTGCAGAGCTCCATGGGAACTCTCAAAGCAGCCCGAGTTGGCACAGGTGGCAGCTTGTCCCTGGGCAGCATCTTGATATTCGTGGAAATCTTGCTGCCAGCCTGCCCCTAAGGAACAAGGGCCTACCTGGTAGTGAGAGTGGCTTCTGCCCGGGAAAACAAAACCCACAACCCTACGTTCCTGGTCTCAGTTTGCAGAGCTCCGTGGGCACCCTCAAAGCAGCGCGAGTTGGCACAAGTTGAAGCTTGTCCCTGGGCGGCATCTTGATATTCGTGGAAATCCAGGAGGCAGCCGCCCTGAATTACGAGAGCCTACCTGGTACTGCAAATGCTTCTGCCCGGGGAAACAAAACTCACCAAGGCAAGTTCCTGGTCTCACTTTGCAGAGCTCCATGGGCACTCTCAAAGCAGCCCGAGTTGGCACAGGTGGCAGCTTGTCCCTGGGTGGCATCTTGATATGCGTGGAAATCCAGCAGGCAGACTGCCTCTAAGGGCTGAGGGCCTACTTGGTACTGACAAAGGCTTCTGCCCTGGAAAACAAAACCCATAACCCCACATACTTTCTCTCAGTTTGAAGAGCTCCGTGGGCACTCTCAAAGCAGCCCGAGTTGGCACAGGTGGCAGCTTGTCCCTGGGCGGCATCTTGATATTCGTGGAAATCCTGCAGGCAGCTGGCCCCCAAGGGCCAACGGCCTACCTGGTACTGACAAAGGCTTCTGCCCGGGAAAACAAAACTCAGAACACCACTTTCCTGGTCTCAGTTTGCAGAGCTCCCTGGGCACTCTCAAAGAAGCCCGAGTTGGCACAGGTGGCAGCTTGTCCCTTGGCGGAAACTAGATTTTCGTGGAAATCCTGGTGCCAGTCTCCCCCAAAGGGCCGAGGGCCTACCTGGTCCTGTAAATGTTTCTGCCCGGGAAAACAAAACCCACAAACCCACGTTCCTGGTCTCAGCTTGAAGAACTCCGTGGGCACTCTCAAAGCAGCCCGAGTTGGCACAGGTGGCAGAATATCCCTGGACAGCATCTTGATATTCAGGGAAATCTTCCTGTCAGGCTGTCCCTAAGGAACAAGGGCCTACTTGGTACTGACAAAGGCTTCTGCCCTGGAAAACAAAACCCAGCACCCCACGTTTCTGGTCTCAGTTTGCAGAGCACCATGGGCACTCTCAAAGCAGCACGAGTTGGCACAGGTGGCAGCTTGTCCCTGGGCGGCATCTTGATATTCGTGGAAATCCTGCAGGCAGCTGGCGCCCAAGGGCCAACGGCCTACCTGGTACTGACAAAGGCTTCTGCCCGGGAAAACAAAACCCATAACCCCACGTTTCTGGTCTCAGTTTGCAGAGCTCCATGGGCACTCTCAAAGCAGCCCGAGTTAGCACAGGTGGCAGCTTGTCCCTGGGCAGCATCTTGATATTCGTGGAAATCCAGCAGGCTGCGTGCCCTTAAGGACCGAGGGCCTACCTGGCACTTCAAATGCTTCTGCCCGGAGAAACAAAACTCAACACCCCAGGTTCATGGTCTCAGTTTGCAGAGCTCCATGGGCACTATCAAAGCAGCCCGAGTTGGCACAGGTGGCAGCTCCTCCGTGGGCAGCATCTTGATATTCATTGAAATTCAGCAGGCTGACGGCCCTGAAAGACCATGGGCCTACCTAGAACTAAAAAAGGCTTCTGCCCGGGAAAACAAAACTCAGCACCCCACCGTCCTGGCCACAGTTTGCAGAGCTCCGTGGGCACTCTCAAAGCAGCGCGAGTTGGCACAGGTGGCAGCTTGTCCCTGGGCAGCATCTTGATCTTCGTGGAAATCCTGCAGGCAGCCTGCCCCTAAGGAACAAGGGCCTACCTGGTACTGACAAAGGCTTCTGCCCGGGAAAACAAAACCCACAACCCTACGTTCCTGGTCTCAGTTTGCAGAGCTCCGTGGGCACTCTCAAAGCAGCCCGAGTTGGCACAAGTGGCAGCTTGTCCCTGGGCAGCATCTTGATATTCGTGGAAATCCAGGAGGCAGCCGGCCCTGAAGTTCCGAGAGCCTGCCTTGTACTGCAAATACTTCTGCCCGGGGAAACAAAACTCACCAAGGCAAGTTCCTGGTCTAACTTCGCAGAGCTCCATGGGCACTCTCAAAGCAGCCCGAGTTGGCACAGGTGGCAGCTTGTCCCTGGGCGGCATCTTGATATTCGGGGAAATCCAGCAGGCAGACTGCCTCTAAGCGCTGAGGGGCTTCTTGGTACTGACAAAGGCTTCTGCCCGGGAAAACAAAACCCACGACCCCACGTTCCTGGTCTCAGTTTGCAGAGCTCCATGGGCACTATCAAAGCAGCCCGAGTTGGCACAGGTGGCAGCTTGTCCTTTGGCAGCATCTTGATATTCATGGAAATCCAGCAGGCTGCCTGCCCTCAAAGACCAAGGGCCTACCTGGCACTGCAAATGTTTCTGTCCAGAGAAACAAAACTCAGCAGCTCACGTTAATGGTCCCAGTTTGCAGAGCTCCATGGGAACTCTCAAAGCAGCCCGAGTTGGCACAGGTGGCAGCTTGTCCCTGGGCAGCATCTTGATATTCGTGGAAATCTTGCTGCCAGCCTGCCCCTAAGGAACAAGGGCCTACCTGGTACTGACAAAGGCTTCTGCCCGGGAAAACAAAACCCATAACCCCACGTTCCACATCTCAGTTTGCAGAGCTCCGTGGGCACCCTCAAAGTAGCGCGAGTTGGCACAAGTGGCAGCTTGTCCCTGGGCAGCATCTTGATATTCGTGGAAATCCAGGAGGCAGCCGGCCCTGAAGTTCCGAGAGCCTGCCTTGTACTGCAAATACTTCTGCCCGGGGAAACAAAACTCACCAAGGCAAGTTCCTGGTCTAACTTCGCAGAGCTCCATGGGCACTCTCAAAGCAGCCCGAGTTGGCACAGGTGGCAGCTTGTCCCTGGGCGGCATCTTGATATTCGGGGAAATCCAGCAGGCAGACTGCCTCTAAGGGTTGAGGGGCTTCTTGGTACTGACAAAGGCTTTTGCCCGGGAAAACAAAACCCATAACCCCACATACTTTCTCTCAGTTTGAAGAGCTCCGTGGGCACTCTCAAAGCAGCCCGAGTTGGCACAGGTGGCAGCTTGTCCCTGGGCGGCATCTTGATATTCGTGGAAATCCTGCAGGCAGCTGGCCCCCAAGGGCCAACGGCCTACCTGGTACTGACAAAGGCTTCTGCCCGGGAAAACAAAACTCAGAACACCACTTTCCTGGTCTCAGTTTGCAGAGCTCCATGGGCACTCTCAAAGAAGCCCGAGTTGGCACAGGTGGCAGCTTGTCCCTTGGCGGAAACTAGATTTTCGTGGAAATCCTGGTGCCAGTCTCCCCCAAAGGGCCGAGGGCCTACCTGGTCCTGTAAATGTTTCTGCCCGGGAAAACAAAACCCACAAACCCACGTTCCTGGTCTCAGCTTGAAGAACTCCGTGGGCACTCTCAAAGCAGCCCGAGTTGGCACAGGTGGCAGAATATCCCTGGACAGCATCTTGATATTCAGGGAAATCTTCCTGTCAGGCTGTCCCTAAGGAACAAGGGCCTACTTGGTACTAACAAAGGCTTCTGCCCTGGAAAACAAAACCCAGCACCCCACGTTTCTGGTCTCAGTTTGCAGAGCACCATGGGCACTCTCAAAGCAGCGTGAGTTGGCACAGGTGGCAGCTTGTCCCTGGGCAGCATCTTGATATTCGTGGAAATCCAGCAGGCTGCCTGCCCTTAAGGACCGAGGGCCTACCTGGCACTGCAAATGCTTCTGTCCGGAGAAAATAAACTCAGCACCCCAGGTTCCTGGTCTAACTTTGCAGAGCTCCATGGGCACTCTCAAAGCAGCCCGAGTAGGCACAGTTGGCAGCTTGTCCCTGGGTGGCATCTTGATATGCGTGGAAATCCAGCAGGCAGACTGCCTCTAAGGGCTGAGGGCCTACTTGGTACTGACAAAGGCTTCTGCCCGGGAAAACAAAACCCATAACCCCACATACTTTCTCTCAGTTTGAAGAGCTCCGTGGGCACTCTCAAAGCAGCCCGAGTTGGCACAAGTGGCAGCTTGTCCCTGGGCAGCATCTTGATATTCGTGGAAATCCTGCAGGCAGCTGGCCCCCAAGGGCCAAGGCCTGACCTGGTACTGACAAAGGCTTCTGCCCGGGAAAACAAAACCCATAACCCCACGTTTCTGGTCTCAGTTTGCAGAGCTCCCTGGGCACTCTCAAAGCAGCCCGAGTTAGCACAGGTGGCAGCTTGTCCCTGGGCGGCATCTTGATATTCGTGGAATTCCAGCAGGCTGCCTGCCCTTAAGGACCGAGGGCCTACCTGGGACTGACAAAGGCTTCTGCCCGGGGAAACAAAACTCAGCACCCCAGGTTCATGGTCTCAGTTTGCAGAGCTCCATGGGCACACTCAAAGCAGCCCGAGTTGGCACAGGTGGCAGCTTGTCCCTGGGCAGCATCTTGATATTCGTGGAAATCTTCCTGCCAGCCTGCCCCTAAGGAACAAGGGCCTACCTGGCACTGACAAAGGCTTCTGCCCGGGAAAACAAAACCCACAACCCTACGTTCCTGGTCTCAGTTTGCAGAGCTCCGTGGGCACCCCCAAAGCAGCGCGAGTTGGCACAAGTGGCAGCTTGTCCCTGGGCAGCATCTTGATATTCGTGGAAATCCAGCCGGCAGACTGCCCCTGAGGAACAAGGGCCCTACTGGTACTGACAAAGGCTTCTGCCCGGGAAAACAAAACCCATAACCCCACGTTCCACATCTCAGTTTGCAGAGCTCCGTGGGCACCCTCAAAGTAGCGTGAGTTGGCACAAGTGGCAGCTTGTCCCTGGGCAGCATCTTGATATTCGTGGAAATCCAGGAGGCAGCCGGCCCTGAAGTTCCGAGAGCCTGCCATGTACTGCAAATACTTCTGCCCGGGGAAACAAAACTCACCAAGGCAAGTTCCTGGTCTAACTTCGCAGAGCTCCATGGGCACTCTCAAAGCAGCCCGAGTTGGCACAGGTGGCAGCTTGTCCCTGGGCGGCATCTTGATATTCGTGGAAATCCAGCAGGCAGACTGCTTCTAAGGGCTGAGGAGCTTCTTGGTACTGACAAAGGCTTTTGCCCGGGAAAACAAAACCCATAACCCCACATACTTTCTCTCAGTTTGAAGAGCTCCGTGGGCACTCTCAAAGCAGCCCGAGTTGGCACAAGTGGCAGCTTGTCCCTGGGCAGCATCTTGATATTCGTGGAAATCCTGCAGGCAGCTGGCCCCCAAGGGTCAAGGGCCGACCTGGTACTGACAAAGTCTTCTGCCCGGGAAAACAAAACCCAGCACCCCACGTTTCTGGTCTCAGTTTGCAGAGCACCATGGGCACTCTCAAAGCAGCCCGAGTTGGCACAGGTGGCAGCTTGTCCCTGGGCAGCATCTTGATATTCGTGGAAATCCAGCAGGCTGCCTGCCCTTAAGGACCGAGGGCGTACCTGGCACTTCAAATACTTCTGCCCGGAGAAACAAAACTCAGCAACCCAGGTTCATGGTCTCAGTTTGCAGAGCTCCATGGGCACTCTCAAAGCAGCCCGAGTTGGCACAGGTGGCAACTTGTCCCTGGGTGGCATCTTGATATTCGGGGAAATCCTGGTGCCAGCCTGACCCTAAGGGCCGAGGGTCTACCTGGTACAGACAAAGTCTTCTGCCCGGGAAAACAAAACCCACGACCCCACGTTCCTGGTCTCAGTTTTCAGAGCTCCGTGGGCACCCTCAAAGCAGCGCGAGTTGGCACAAGTGGCAGCTTGTCCCTGGGCAGCATCTTGATATTCGTGGAAATCCAGGAGGCAGCCGGCCCTGAAGTTCCGAGAGCCTGCCTTGTACTGCAAATACTTCTGCCCGGGAAAACAAAACCCATAACCCCACATACTTTCTCTCAGTTTGAAGAGCTCCGTGGGCACTCTCAAAGCAGCCAGAGTTGGCACAAGTGGCAGTTTGTCCCTGGGCAGCATTTTGATATTCGTGGAAATCCTGCAGGCAGCTGGCCCCCAAGGGCCAAGGGCCGACCTGATACTGACAAAGGCTTCTGCCCGGGAAAACAAAACTCAGAACACCACGTTTCACATCTCAGTTTGCAGAGCACCATGGGCACTCTCAAAGCAGCGCGAGTTGGCACAGGTGGCAGCTTGTCCCTGGGCAGCATCTTGATATTCGTGTAAATCCAGCAGGCTGCGTGCCCTTAAGGACCGAGGGCCTACCTGGCACTTCAAATGCTTCTGCCCGGAGAAACAAAACTCAACACCCCAGGTTCATGGTCTCAGTTTGCAGAGCTCCATGGGCACTCTCAAAGCAGCCCGAGTTGGCACAGGTGGCAGCTTGTCCCTGGGCAGCATCTTGATATTCGTGGAAATTCAGCAGGCTGACGGCCCTGAAAGACCATGGGCCTACCTAGTACTGACAAAGGCTTCTGCCCGGGAAAACAAAACTCAGCACCCCACCGTCCTGGCCACAGTTTGCAGAGCTCCGTGGGCACTCTCAAAGCAGCGCGAGTTGGCACAGGTGGCAGCTTGTCCCTGGGCAGCATCTTGATATTCGTGGAAATCCTGCAGGCAGCCTGCCCCTAAGGAACAAGGGCCTACCTGGTACTGACAAAGGCTTCTGCCCGGGAAAACAAAACCCACAACCCTACCTTCCTGGTCTCAGTTTGCAGAGCTCCGTGGGCACCCTCAAAGCAGCGCGAGTTGGCACAAGTGGCAGCTTGTCCCTGGGCAGCATCTTGATATTCGTGGAAATCCAGGAGGCAGCCGGCCCTGAAGTTCCGAGAGCCTGCCTTGTACTGCAAATACTTCTGCCCGGGGAAACAAAACTCACCAAGGCAAGTTCCTGGTCTAACTTCGCAGAGCTCCATGGGCACTCTCAAAGCAGCCCGAGTTGGCACAGGTGGCAGCTTGTCCCTGGGCGGCATCTTGATATTCGGGGAATTCCAGCAGGCAGACTGCCTCTAAGGGCTGAGGGGCTTCTTGGTACTGACAAAGGCTTCTGCCCTGGAAAACAAAACCCACGACCCCACGTTTCTGGTCTCAGTTTGAAGAGCTCCATGGGCACTCTCAAAGCAGCCCGAGTTGGCACAGGTGGCAGCTTGTCCCTGGGCGGCATCTTGATATTCGTGGAAATCCAGCCGGCGGCCGGCCCCCAAGGGCCAAGGGCCTACCTGGTACTGACAAAGGCTTCTGCTCTGGAAAACAAAACCCAGCACCCCACGTTTCTGGTCTCAGTTTGCAGAGCACCATGGGCACTCTCAAAGCAGCGCGAGTTGGCACAGGTGGCAGCTTGTCCTTTGGCAGCATCTTGATATTCATGGAAATCCAGCAGGCTGCCTGCCCTCAAAGACCAAGGGCCTACCTGGCACTGCAAATGTTTCTGCCCGGAGAAACAAAACTCAGCACCTCACGTTAATGGTCCCAGTTTGCAGAGCTCCATGGGAACTCTCAAAGCAGCCCGAGTTGGCACAGGTGGCAGCTTGTCCCTGGGCAGCATCTTGATATTCGTGGAAATCTTGCTGCCAGCCTGCCCCTAAGGAACAAGGGCCTACCTGGTAGTGAGAGTGGCTTCTGCCCGGGAAAACAAAACCCACAACCCTACGTTCCTGGTCTCAGTTTGCAGAGCTCCGTGGGCACCCTCAAAGCAGCGCGAGTTGGCACAAGTTGAAGCTTGTCCCTGGGCGGCATCTTGATATTCGTGGAAATCCAGGAGGCAGCCGCCCTGAATTACGAGAGCCTACCTGGTACTGCAAATGCTTCTGCCCGGGGAAACAAAACTCACCAAGGCAAGTTCCTGGTCTCACTTTGCAGAGCTCCATGGGCACTCTCAAAGCAGCCCGAGTTGGCACAGGTGGCAGCTTGTCCCTGGGTGGCATCTTGATATGCGTGGAAATCCAGCAGGCAGACTGCCTCTAAGGGCTGAGGGCCTACTTGGTACTGACAAAGGCTTCTGCCCTGGAAAACAAAACCCATAACCCCACATACTTTCTCTCAGTTTGAAGAGCTCCGTGGGCACTCTCAAAGCAGCCCGAGTTGGCACAGGTGGCAGCTTGTCCCTGGGCGGCATCTTGATATTCGTGGAAATCCTGCAGGCAGCTGGCCCCCAAGGGCCAACGGCCTACCTGGTACTGACAAAGGCTTCTGCCCGGGAAAACAAAACTCAGAACACCACTTTCCTGGTCTCAGTTTGCAGAGCTCCCTGGGCACTCTCAAAGAAGCCCGAGTTGGCACAGGTGGCAGCTTGTCCCTTGGCGGAAACTAGATTTTCGTGGAAATCCTGGTGCCAGTCTCCCCCAAAGGGCCGAGGGCCTACCTGGTCCTGTAAATGTTTCTGCCCGGGAAAACAAAACCCACAAACCCACGTTCCTGGTCTCAGCTTGAAGAACTCCGTGGGCACTCTCAAAGCAGCCCGAGTTGGCACAGGTGGCAGAATATCCCTGGACAGCATCTTGATATTCAGGGAAATCTTCCTGTCAGGCTGTCCCTAAGGAACAAGGGCCTACTTGGTACTGACAAAGGCTTCTGCCCTGGAAAACAAAACCCAGCACCCCACGTTTCTGGTCTCAGTTTGCAGAGCACCATGGGCACTCTCAAAGCAGCACGAGTTGGCACAGGTGGCAGCTTGTCCCTGGGCGGCATCTTGATATTCGTGGAAATCCTGCAGGCAGCTGGCGCCCAAGGGCCAACGGCCTACCTGGTACTGACAAAGGCTTCTGCCCGGGAAAACAAAACCCATAACCCCACGTTTCTGGTCTCAGTTTGCAGAGCTCCATGGGCACTCTCAAAGCAGCCCGAGTTAGCACAGGTGGCAGCTTGTCCCTGGGCAGCATCTTGATATTCGTGGAAATCCAGCAGGCTGCGTGCCCTTAAGGACCGAGGGCCTACCTGGCACTTCAAATGCTTCTGCCCGGAGAAACAAAACTCAACACCCCAGGTTCATGGTCTCAGTTTGCAGAGCTCCATGGGCACTATCAAAGCAGCCCGAGTTGGCACAGGTGGCAGCTCCTCCGTGGGCAGCATCTTGATATTCGTTGAAATTCAGCAGGCTGACGGCCCTGAAAGACCATGGGCCTACCTAGAACTAAAAAAGGCTTCTGCCCGGGAAAACAAAACTCAGCACCCCACCGTCCTGGCCACAGTTTGCAGAGCTCCGTGGGCACTCTCAAAGCAGCGCGAGTTGGCACAGGTGGCAGCTTGTCCCTGGGCAGCATCTTGATCTTCGTGGAAATCCTGCAGGCAGCCTGCCCCTAAGGAACAAGGGCCTACCTGGTACTGACAAAGGCTTCTGCCCGGGAAAACAAAACCCACAACCCTACGTTCCTGGTCTCAGTTTGCAGAGCTCCGTGGGCACTCTCAAAGCAGCCCGAGTTGGCACAAGTGGCAGCTTGTCCCTGGGCAGCATCTTGATATTCGTGGAAATCCAGGAGGCAGCCGGCCCTGAAGTTCCGAGAGCCTGCCTTGTACTGCAAATACTTCTGCCCGGGGAAACAAAACTCACCAAGGCAAGTTCCTGGTCTAACTTCGCAGAGCTCCATGGGCACTCTCAAAGCAGCCCGAGTTGGCACAGGTGGCAGCTTGTCCCTGGGCGGCATCTTGATATTCGGGGAAATCCAGCAGGCAGACTGCCTCTAAGCGCTGAGGGGCTTCTTGGTACTGACAAAGGCTTCTGCCCGGGAAAACAAAACCCACGACCCCACGTTCCTGGTCTCAGTTTGCAGAGCTCCATGGGCACTATCAAAGCAGCCCGAGTTGGCACAGGTGGCAGCTTGTCCTTTGGCAGCATCTTGATATTCATGGAAATCCAGCAGGCTGCCTGCCCTCAAAGACCAAGGGCCTACCTGGCACTGCAAATGTTTCTGTCCAGAGAAACAAAACTCAGCAGCTCACGTTAATGGTCCCAGTTTGCAGAGCTCCATGGGAACTCTCAAAGCAGCCCGAGTTGGCACAGGTGGCAGCTTGTCCCTGGGCAGCATCTTGATATTCGTGGAAATCTTGCTGCCAGCCTGCCCCTAAGGAACAAGGGCCTACCTGGTACTGACAAAGGCTTCTGCCCGGGAAAACAAAACCCACAACCCTACGTTCCTGGTCTCAGTTTGCAGAGCTCCGTGGGCACCCTCAAAGCAGCGCGAGTTGGCACAAGTGGAAGCTTGTCCCTGGGCGGCATCTTGATATTCGTGGAAATCCAGGAGGCAGCCGCCCTGAATTACGAGAGCCTACCTGGTACTGCAAATGCTTCTGCCCGGGGAAACAAAACTCACCAAGGCAAGTTCCTGGTCGAACATTGCAGAGCTCCATGGGCACTCTCAAAGCAGCCCGAGTTGGCACAGGTGGCAGCTTGTCCCTGGGTGGCATCTTGATATTCGTGGAAATCCAGCAGGCAGACTGCCTCTAAGGGCTGAGGGCCTACTTGGTACTGACAAAGGCTTCTGCCTGGGAAAACAAAACCCATAACCCCACATACTTTCTCTCAGTTTGAAGAGCTCCGTGGGCACTCTCAAAGCAGCCCGAGTTGGCACAGGTGGCAGCTTGTCCCTGGGCGGCATCTTGATATTCGTGGAAATCCTGCAGGCAGCTGGCCCCCAAGGGCCAACGGCCTACCTGGTACTGACAAAGGCTTCTGCCCGGGAAAACAAAACTCAGAACACCACTTTCCTGGTCTCAGTTTGCAGAGCTCCATGGGCACTCTCAAAGAAGCCCGAGTTGGCACAGGTGGCAGCTTGTCCCTTGGCGGAAACTAGATTTTCGTGGAAATCCTGGTGCCAGTCTCCCCCAAAGGGCCGAGGGCCTACCTGGTCCTGCAAATGTTTCTGCCCGGGAAAACAAAACCCACAAACCCACGTTCCTGGTCTCAGCTTGAAGAACTCCGTGGGCACTCTCAAAGCAGCCCGAGTTGGCACAGGTGGCAGAATATCCCTGGACAGCATCTTGATATTCAGGGAAATCTTCCTGTCAGGCTGTCCCTAAGGAACAAGGGCCTACTTGGTACTGACAAAGGCTTCTGCCCTGGAAAACAAAACCCAGCACCCCACGTTTCTGGTCTCAGTTTGCAGAGCACCATGGGCACCCTCAAAGCAGCCCGAGTTGGCACAGGTGGCAGCTTGTCCCTGGGCAGCATCTTGATATTCGTGGCCCATAACCCCACATACTTTCTCTCAGTTTGAAGAGCTCCGTGGGCACTCTCAAAGCAGCCCGAGTTGGCACAAGTGGCAGCTTGTCCCTGGGCAGCATCTTGATATTCGTGGAAATCCTGCACGCAGCTGGCCCCCAAGGGCCAAGGCCTGACCTGGTACTGACAAAGGCTTCTGCCCGGGAAAACAAAACCCATAACCCCACGTTTCTGGTCTCAGTTTGCAGAGCACCATGGGCACTCTCAAAGCAGCCCGAGTTAGCACAGGTGGCAGCTTGTCCCTGGGCAGCATCTTGATATTCGTGGAATTCCAGCAGGCTGCCTGCCCTTAAGGACCGAGGGCCTACCTGGCACTTCAAATGCTTCTGCCCGGAGAAACAAAACTCAACACCCCAGGTTCATGGTCTCAGTTTGCAGAGCTCCATGGGCACTCTCAAAGCAGCCCGAGTTGGCACAGGTGGCAGCTTGTCCCTGGGCAGCATCTTGATATTCGTGGAAATCTTCCTGCCAGCCTGCACCTAAGGAACAAGGGCCTACCTGGCACTGACAAAGGCTTCTGCCCGGGAAAACAAAACCCACAACCCTACGTTCCTGGTCTCAGTTTGCAGAGCTCCGTGGGCACCCCCAAAGCAGCGCGAGTTGGCACAAGTGGCAGCTTGTCCCTGGGCAGCATCTTGATATTCGTGGAAATCCAGCCGGCAGACTGCCCCTGAGGAACAAGGGCCCTCCTGGTACTGACAAAGGCTTCTGCCCGGGAAAACAAAACCCATAACCCCACGTTCCACATCTCAGTTTGCAGAGCTCCGTGGGCACCCTCAAAGTAGCGCGAGTTGGCACAAGTGGCAGCTTGTCCCTGGGCAGCATCTTGATATTCGTGGAAATCCAGGAGGCAGCCGGCCCTGAAGTTCCGAGAGCCTGCCTTGTACTGCAAATACTTCTGCCCGGGGAAACAAAACCCACGACCCCACGTTCCTGGTCTCAGTTTGCAGAGCTCCATGGGCACTCTCAAAGCAGCCCGAGTTGGCACAGGTGGCAGCTTGTCCCTGGGCGGCATCTTGATATTCGTGGAAATCCAGCCGGCAGCCTGCCCCTGTGGAACAAGGGCCCACCTGGTACTCACAAAGGCTTCTGCCCGGGAAAACAAAACTCACCACCCCATGTTCCTGGTCTCAGTTTGCAGAGCACCATGGGCACTCTCAAAGCAGCCCGTGTTGGCACAGGTGGCAGTTCCTCCCTGGGCAGCATCTTGATATTCATTCAAATTCAGCCGGCTGACGGCCCTGAAAGACCATGGGCCTACCTAGTACTGACAAAGGCTTCTGCCCGGGAAAACAAAACAGAGCACCCCACCGTCCTGGCCACAGTTTGCAGAGCTCCGTGGGCACTCTCAAAGCAGCGCGAGTTGGCACAGGTGGCAGCTTGTCCCTGGGCAGCATCTTGATATTCGTGGAAATCTTGCTGCCAGCCTGCCCCTAAGTGTGGAGGGCCTACCTGGTACTGAGAGAGGCTTCTGTCCGGGAAAACAAAACCCACAGTCCTACGTTCCTGGTCTCAGTTTGCAGAGCTCCGTGGGCACCCTCAAAGCAGCGCGAGTTGGCACAAGTGGCAGTTTGTCCCTGGGCAGCATCTTGATATTCGTGGAAATTGAGCCGGCAGCCTGCCCTGAGGAACAAGGGCCCTCCTGGTACTGACAAAGGCTTCTGCCCAGGGAAACAAAACCCACCACCCCACGTTTCTGGTCTCAGTTTGCAGAGCTCCCTGGGCACTCTCAAAGCAGCCCGAGTTGGCACAGGTGGCAGTTTGTCCCTGGGCGGCATCTTGATATTCGTGGAAATCCTGCAGGCAGCCGGCCCCCAAGGGCCAACGGCCTACCTGGTACTGACAAAGGCTTCTGCCCGGGAAAACAAAACCCAGCACCCCACGTTTCTGGTCTCAGTTTGCAGAGCACCATGGGCACTCTCAAAGCAGCGCGAGTTGGCACAGGTGGCAGCTTGTCCTTTGGCAGCATCTTGATATTCATGGAAATCCAGCAGGCTGCCTGCCCTCAAAGACCAAGGGCCTAACTGGCACTGCAAATGTTTCTGCCCAGAGAAACAAAACTCAGCACCTCACGTTAATGGTCCCAGTTTGCAGAGCTCCATGGGAACTCTCAAAGCAGCCCGAGTTGGCACAGGTGGCAGCTTGTCCCTGGGCAGCATCTTGATATTCGTGGAAATCTTGCTGCCAGCCTGCCCCTAAGGAACAAGGGCCTACCTGGTAGTGAGAGTGGCTTCTGCCCGGGAAAACAAAACCCACAACCCTACGTTCCTGGTCTCAGTTTGCAGAGCTCCGTGGGCACCCTCAAAGCAGCGCGAGTTGGCACAAGTGGAAGCTTGTCCCTGGGCGGCATCTTGATATTCGTGGAAATCCAGGAGGCAGCCGCCCTGAATTACGAGAGCCTACCTTGTACTGCAAATGCTTCTGCCCGGAGAAACAAAACTCACCAAGGCAAGTTCCTGGTCGAACTTTGCAGAGCTCCATGGGCACTCTCAAAGCAGCCCGAGTTGGCACAGGTGGCAGCTTGTCCCTGGGTGGCATCTTGATATTCGTGGAAATCCAGCAGGCAGACTGCCTCTAAGGGCTGAGGGCCTACTTGGTACTGACAAAGGCTTCTGCCTGGGAAAACAAAACCCATAACCCCACATACTTTCTCTCAGTTTGAAGAGCTCCGTGGGCACTCTCAAAGCAGCCCGAGTTGGCACAGGTGGCAGCTTGTCCCTGGGCGGCATCTTGATATTCGTGGAAATCCTGCAGGCAGCTGGCCCCCAAGGGCCAACGGCCTACCTGGTACTGACAAAGGCTTCTGCCCGGGAAAACAGAACTCACCAACCCACGTTCCTGGTCTAACTTTGCAGAGCTCCATGGGCACACTCAAAGCAGCCCGAGTTGGCAGAGGTGGCAGAATATCCCTGGGCGGCATCTTCAGATTCGCGGAAATCCAGCAGGCAGCCGGCCCAAAAGGGCGAGGGCCTACCTGGTACTGACAAAGGCTTCTGCCTCGGAGAAAAACCTCACATCCCACGTTCTTGGTCTCAGTTTGCAGAGCTCCATGGGCACTCTCAAAGCAGCACGAGTTGGCACAGGTGGCAGCCTGTCCCTGGGCGGCATCTTCAGATTCGCGGAAATCCAGCAGGCAGCAGGCCACGAAGAGCCGAGGGCCTACCTGGTACTGACAAAGGCTTCTGCCCGGGAAAACAAACCTCAGCACCCCACGTACAGGTCTCAGTTTGCAGAGCTCCATGGGCACTCTCAAAGCTGCCTGAGTAGGCACGGGTGGCAGCTTGTCCATGGGCGGCATCTTCAGATTCCCGGAAATCCAGAAGGAAGCTGGCTTCGAAGGGCCGTGGGCCTACCTGGTACTGACAAAGGCTTCTGCCCAGGGAAACAAAATTCACCAACACATTTTCCTGGTCTCAGTTTGCAGAGCTCCATGGGCACTCTCAAAGCAGCCCGAGTTGGCACAGGTGGCAGCTTGTCCCTGGGTGGCATCTTCAAATTCGCGGATATCCTGCAGCCAGACAGCCCAAAAAGGCCGAGGGCCTACCTGGTACTGACAAATGCTTCTGCCCGGGGAAATAAAACCCACCAACCCACGTTAATGGTCTCAGTTTTCAGAGCTCCATGGGCACTCTCAAAGCAGCGCGAGTTGGCACGGGTGGCAGCTTGTCCCTAGGCGGCATCTTTAGATACGCGGAAATCCCGCTGCCACCCGCCCCCGAAGGTCAGATGTCCTACCTGGTACTGACAAATGCTTCTGTCCCTGAAAAACAAAATTCGCCAACGCACGTTCCTGGTCTCAGTTTGCAGCGCTCCATTGGCACTCTCAAAGCAGCCCGAGTTGGCACAGGTTCCAGCTTGTCCGTGGGCAGCATTTCAGATTCGCGAAAACCCAGCAGGCAGCTGGCCCCGAAGGGCGAGGGCCTACCTGGTACTGACAAAGGCTTCTGCCCGGCAAAACAGAACTCACCAACCCACGTTCCTGGTCTCAGTTTGCAGAGCTCCATGGGCACTCTCAAAGCAGCCCGAGTTGGCACAGGTGGCAGCTTGTCCTTGGGCGGCATCTTGATATTTGCGGAAATCCAGCAGGCAGCCTGCCCCTGAGGAACAAGGGCCTACCTGGTACTGACAAAGGCTTCTGCCCGGGGAAAGAAAACCCACCACGCCACGTTCCTGGTCTCAGTTTGCAGAGTTCCCTGGGCACTCTCAAAGCAGACCGAGTTAGCACAGGTGGCAGCTTGTCCTTTGGCAGCATCTTGATATTCATGGAAATCCAGCAGGCTGCCTGCCCTCAAAGACCAAGGGCCTACCTGGCACTGCAAATGTTTCTGCCCAGAGAAACAAAACTCAGCACCTCACGTTAATGGTCCCAGTTTGCAGAGCTCCATGGGAACTCTCAAAGCAGCCCGAGTTGGCACAGGTGGCAGCTTGTCCCTGGGCAGCATCTTGATATTCGTGGAAATCTTGCTGCCAGCCTGCCCCTAAGGAACAAGGGCCTACCTGGTACTGACAAAGGCTTCTGCCCGGGAAAACAAAACCCACAACCCTACGTTCCTGGTCTCAGTTTGCAGAGCTCCGTGGGCACCCTCAAAGCAGCGCGAGTTGGCACAAGTGGAAGCTTGTCCCTGGGCGGCATCTTGATATTCGTGGAAATCCAGGAGGCAGCCGGCCCTGAATTACGAGAGCCTACCTGGTACTGCAAATGCTTCTGCCCGGGGAAACAAAACTCACCAAGGCAAGTTCCTGGTCTCACTTTGCAGAGCTCCATGGGCACTCTCAAAGCAGCCCGAGTTGGCACAGGTGGCAGCTTGTCCCTGGGTGGCATCTTGATATGCGTGGAAATCCAGCAGGCAGACTGCCTCTAAGGGCTGAGGGCCTACTTCGTACTGACAAAGGCTTCTGCCCTGGAAAACAAAACCCATAACCCTACATACTTTCTCTCAGTTTGAAGAGCTCTGTGGGCACTCCCAAAGCAGCCCGAGTTGGCACAGGTGGCAGCTTGTCCCTGGGCGGCATCTTGATATTCGTGGAAATCCTGCAGGCAGCTGGCCCCCAAGGGCCAACGGCCTACCTGGTACTGACAAAGGCTTCTGCCCGGGAAAACAGAACTCACCAACCCACGTTCCTGGTCTAACTTTGCAGAGCTCCATGGGCACACTCAAAGCAGCCCGAGTTGGCACAGGTGGCAGCTTGCCCCTGGGCGGCATCTTCAGATTCGCGGAAATCCAGCAGGCAGCCGGCCCAAAAGGGCGAGGGCCTACCTGGTACTGACAAAGGCTTCTGCCTCGGAGAAAAACCTCACATCCCACGTTCTTGGTCTCAGTTTGCAGAGCTCCATGGGCACTCTCAAAGCAGCGCGAGTTGGCACAGGTGGCAGCTTGTCCGTGGGCAGCATTTCAGATTCGCGAAAACCCAGCGGGCAGCTGGCCCCGAAGGGCGAGGGCCTACCTGGTACTGACAAAGGCTTCTGCCCGGGAAAACAAAACTCACCACCCCACGTTCCACATCTCAGTTTTCAGAGCTCCGTGGGCACTCTCAAAGCAGCCCGAGTGGGCACAGGTGGCAGCTTGTCCCTGGGCGGCATCTTCAAATTCGCGGATATCCTGCAGCCAGACAGCCCAAAAGGGCGGTGGGCCTACCTGGTACTGACAAAGGCTTCTGCCCGGCAAAACAGAACTCACCAACCCACGTTCCTGGTCTCAGTTTGCAGAGCTCCATGGGCACTCTCAAAGCAGCCCGAGTTGGCACAGGTGGCAGCTTGTCCTTGGGCGGCATCTTGATATTTGCGGAAATCCAGCAGGCAGCCGGCCCCTGAGGAACAAGGGCCTACCTGGTACTGACAAAGGCTTCTGCCCGGGGAAAGAAAACCCACCACGCCACGTTCCTGGTCTCAGTTTGCAGAGTTCCCTGGGCACTCTCAAAGCAGACCGAGTTAGCACAGGTGGCAGCTTGTCCCTGGGCGGCATCTTGATATTTGTGGAAATCCAAAAGGAAGCCGGCCCCGAAGGGCCGTGGGCCTACCTGGAACAGACAAAGGCTTCTGCTCTGGAAAACAAAACCCAGCACCCCACGTTTCTGGTCTCAGTTTGCAGAGCACCATGGGCACTCTCAAAGCAGCGCGAGTTGGCACAGGTGGCAGCTTGTCCTTTGGCAGCATCTTGATATTCATGGAAATCCAGCAGGCTGCCTGCCCTCAAAGACCAAGGGCCTACCTGGCACTGCAAATGTTTCTGCCCAGAGAAACAAAACTCAGCACCTCACGTTAATGGTCCCAGTTTGCAGAGCTCCATGGGAACTCTCAAAGCAGCCCGAGTTGGCACAGGTGGCAGCTTGTCCCTGGGCAGCATCTTGATATTCGTGGAAATCTTGCTGCCAGCCTGCCCCTAAGGAACAAGGGCCTACCTGGTAGTGAGAGTGGCTTCTGCCCGGGAAAACAAAACCCACAACCCTACGTTCCTGGTCTCAGTTTGCAGAGCTCCGTGGGCACCCTCAAAGCAGCGCGAGTTGGCACAAGTGGAAGCTTGTCCCTGGGCGGCATCTTGATATTCGTGGAAATCCAGGAGGCAGCCGCCCTGAATTACGAGAGCCTACCTGGTACTGCAAATGCTTCTGCCCGGAGAAACAAAACTCACCAAGGCAAGTTCCTGGTCGAACTTTGCAGAGCTCCATGGGCACTCTCAAAGCAGCCCGAGTTGGCACAGGTGGCAGCTTGTCCCTGGGTGGCATCTTGATATTCGTGGAAATCCAGCAGGCAGACTGCCTCTAAGGGCTGAGGGCCTACTTGGTACTGACAAAGGCTTCTGCCTGGGAAAACAAAACCCATAACCCCACATACTTTCTCTCAGTTTGAAGAGCTCCGTGGGCACTCTCAAAGCAGCCCGAGTTGGCACAGGTGGCAGCTTGTCCCTGGGCGGCATCTTGATATTCGTGGAAATCCTGCAGGCAGCTGGCCCCCAAGGGCCAACGGCCTACCTGGTACTGACAAAGGCTTCTGCCCGGGAAAACAGAACTCACCAACCCACGTTCCTGGTCTAACTTTGCAGAGCTCCATGGGCACACTCAAAGCAGCCCGAGTTGGCACAGGTGGCAGAATATCCCTGGGCGGCATCTTCAGATTCGCGGAAATCCAGCAGGCAGCCGGCCCAAAAGGGCGAGGGCCTACCTGGTACTGACAAAGGCTTCTGCCTCGGAGAAAAACCTCACATCCCACGTTCTTGGTCTCAGTTTGCAGAGCTCCATGGGCACTCTCAAAGCAGCACGAGTTGGCACAGGTGGCAGCCTGTCCCTGGGCGGCATCTTCAGATTCTCGGAAATCCAGCAGGCAGCAGGCCACGAAGAGCCGAGGGCCTACCTGGTACTGACAAAGGCTTCTGCCCGGGAAAACAAACCTCAGCACCCCACGTACAGGTCTCAGTTTGCAGAGCTCCATGGGCACTCTCAAAGCTGCCTGAGTAGGCACGGGTGGCAGCTTGTCCATGGGCGGCATCTTCAGATTCCCGGAAATCCAGAAGGAAGCTGGCTTCG
This sequence comes from Motacilla alba alba, assembly GCF_015832195.1. Classification (NCBI taxonomy): domain Eukaryota; kingdom Metazoa; phylum Chordata; class Aves; order Passeriformes; family Motacillidae; genus Motacilla; species Motacilla alba. The sequence continues at coordinate 36,076 of NW_024037227.1, read as the reverse complement.
AAGGGCCGTGGGCCTACCTGGTACTGACAAAGGCTTCTGCCCAGGGAAACAAAATTCACCAACACATTTTCCTGGTCTCAGTTTGCAGAGCTCCATGGGCACTCTCAAAGCAGCCCGAGTTGGCACAGGTGGCAGCTTGTCCCTGGGTGGCATCTTCAAATTCGCGGATATCCTGCAGCCAGACAGCCCAAAAAGGCCGAGGGCCTACCTGGTACTGACAAATGCTTCTGCCCGGGGAAATAAAACCCACCAACCCACGTTAATGGTCTCAGTTTTCAGCGCTCCATGGGCACTCTCAAAGCAGCGCGAGTTGGCACGGGTGGCAGCTTGTCCCTAGGCGGCATCTTTAGATACGCGGAAATCCCGCTGCCACCCGCCCCCGAAGGTCAGATGTCCTACCTGGTACTGACAAAGGCTTCTGTCCCTGAAAAACAAAATTCGCCAACGCACGTTCCTGGTCTCAGTTTGCAGCGCTCCATTGGCACTCCCAAAGCAGCCCGAGTTGGCACAGGTGCCAGCTTGTCCGTGGGCAGCATTTCAGATTCGCGAAAACCCAGCAGGCAGCTGGCCCCGAAGGGCGAGGGCCTACCTGGTACTGACAAAGGCTTCTGCCCGGGAAAACAAAACTCACCATCCCACGTTCCACATCTCAGTTTTCAGAGCTCCGTGGGCACTCTCAAAGCAGCGCGAGTGGGCACAGGTGGCAGCTTGTCCCTGGGCGGCATCTTCAAATTCGCGGATATCCTGCAGCCAGACAGCCCAAAAGGGCGGTGGGCCTACCTGGTACTGACAAAGGCTTCTGCCCGGCAAAACAGAACTCACCAACCCACGTTCCTGGTCTCAGTTTGCAGAGCTCCATGGGCACTCTCAAAGCAGCCCGAGTTGGCACAGGTGGCAACTTGTCCTTGGGCGGCATCTTGATATTTGCGGAAATCCAGCAGGCAGCCTGCCCCTGAGGAACAAGGGCCTACCTGGTACTGACAAAGGCTTCTGCCCGGGGAAAGAAAACCCACCACGCCACGTTCCTGGTCTCAGTTTGCAGAGTTCCCTGGGCACTCTCAAAGCAGACCGAGTTAGCACAGGTGGCAGCTTGTCCTTTGGCAGCATCTTGATATTCATGGAAATCCAGCAGGCTGCCTGCCCTCAAAGACCAAGGGCCTACCTGGCACTGCAAATGTTTCTGCCCAGAGAAACAAAACTCAGCACCTCACGTTAATGGTCCCAGTTTGCAGAGCTCCATGGGAACTCTCAAAGCAGCCCGAGTTGGCACAGGTGGCAGCTTGTCCCTGGGCAGCATCTTGATATTCGTGGAAATCTTGCTGCCAGCCTGCCCCTAAGGAACAAGGGCCTACCTGGTACTGAGAGTGGCTTCTGCCCGGGAAAACAAAACCCACAACCCTACGTTCCTGGTCTCAGTTTGCAGAGCTCCGTGGGCACCCTCAAAGCAGCGCGAGTTGGCACAAGTGGAAGCTTGTCCCTGGGCGGCATCTTGATATTCGTGGAAATCCAGGAGGCAGCCGGCCCTGAATTACGAGAGCCTACCTGGTACTGCAAATGCTTCTGCCCGGGGAAACAAAACTCACCAAGGCAAGTTCCTGGTCTCACTTTGCAGAGCTCCATGGGCACTCTCAAAGCAGCCCGAGTTGGCACAGGTGGCAGCTTGTCCCTGGGTGGCATGTTGATATGCGTGGAAATCCAGCAGGCAGACTGCCTCTAAGGGCTGAGGGCCTACTTCGTACTGACAAAGGCTTCTGCCCTGGAAAACAAAACCCATAACCCCACATACTTTCTCTCAGTTTGAAGAGCTCTGTGGGCACTCCCAAAGCAGCCCGAGTTGGCACAGGTGGCAGCTTGTCCCTGGGCGGCATCTTGATATTCGTGGAAATCCTGCAGGCAGCTGGCCCCCAAGGGCCAACGGCCTACCTGGTACTGACAAAGGCTTCTGCCCGGGAAAACAGAACTCACCAACCCACGTTCCTGGTCTAACTTTGCAGAGCTCCATGGGCACACTCAAAGCAGCCCGAGTTGGCACAGGTGGCAGCTTGCCCCTGGGCGGCATCTTCAGATTCGCGGAAATCCAGCAGGCAGCCGGCCCAAAAGGGCGAGGGCCTACCTGGTACTGACAAAGGCTTCTGCCTCGGAGAAAAACCTCACATCCCACGTTCTTGGTCTCAGTTTGCAGAGCTCCATGGGCACTCTCAAAGCAGCGCGAGTTGGCACAGGTGCCAGCTTGTCCGTGGGCAGCATTTCAGATTCGCGAAAACCCAGCGGGCAGCTGGCCCCGAAGGGCGAGGGCCTACCTGGTACTGACAAAGGCTTCTGCCCGGGAAAACAAAACTCACCACCCCACGTTCCACATCTCAGTTTTCAGAGCTCCGTGGGCACTCTCAAAGCAGCCCGAGTGGGCACAGGTGGCAGCTTGTCCCTGGGCGGCATCTTCAAATTCGCGGATATCCTGCAGCCAGACAGCCCAAAAGGGCGGTGGGCCTACCTGGTACTGACAAAGGCTTCTGCCCGGCAAAACAGAACTCACCAACCCACGTTCCTGGTCTCAGTTTGCAGAGCTCCATGGGCACTCTCAAAGCAGCCCGAGTTGGCACAGGTGGCAGCTTGTCCTTGGGCGGCATCTTGATATTTGCGGAAATCCAGCAGGCAGCCTGCCCCTGAGGAACAAGGGCCTACCTGGTACTGACAAAGGCTTCTGCCCGGGGAAAGAAAACCCACCACGCCACGTTCCTGGTCTCAGTTTGCAGAGTTCCCTGGGCACTCTCAAAGCAGACCGAGTTAGCACAGGTGGCAGCTTGTCCCTGGGCGGCATCTTGATATTTGTGGAAATCCAAAAGGAAGCCGGCCCCGAAGGGCCGTGGGCCTACCTGGAACAGACAAAGGCTTCTGCCCAGGGAAACAAAATTCGCCAACGCACGTTCATGGTCTCAGTTTGCAGAGCTCCGTGGGCACACTCAAAGCAGCCCGAGTTGGCACAGGTGGCAGCTTGTCCCTGGGCGGCATCTTGATATTGGCGGAAATCCAGCAGGCAACCGGCCCATAAGTGCCAAGGGCCTACCTGGTACTGACAAAGGCTTCTGCCTCAGAAAAAAAACCTCACATCCCACGTTCCGGGTCTCAGTTTGCAGAAATCCATGGGCACTCTCAAAGCAGCCTGAGTTGGCACGCACAGGTGGCAGCTTATCCCTGGGCTGCATCTTGATATTCGTGGAAATCCAAAAGGCCGCCTGCCCCTGAAGAACAAGGGCCTACCTGGGACTGACAAAGGCTTCTGCCCGGGGAAAGAAAACTCAGCACCCCACGGTCCTGGTCTCAATTTGCAGAGCTCCATGGGAACTCTCAAAGCAGCCCGAGTTGGCACAGGTGGCAGCTTGCCCCTGGGCGGCATCTTCAGATTCGCGGAAATCCAGCAGGCAGCCGGCCCAAAAGGGCGAGGGCCTACCTGGTACTGACAAAGGCTTCTGCCCGGGAAAACAAAACCTCAGCACCCCACGTACAGGTCTCAGTTTGCAGAGCTCCATGGGCACTCTCAAAGCTGCCTGAGTAGGCACGCGTGGCAGCTTGTCCATGGGCGGCATCTTCAGATTCCCGGAAATCCAGAAGGAAGCTGGCTTCGAAGGGCCGTGGGCCTACCTGGTACTGACAAATGCTTCTGCCCAGGGAAACAAAATTCACCAACTCATTTTCCTGGTCTCAGTTTGCAGAGCTCCATGGGCACTCTCAAAGCAGCCCGAGTTGCCACAGGTGGCAGCTTGTCCCTGGGTGGCATCTTCAAATTCGCGGATATCCTGCAGCCAGACAGCCCAAAAAGGCCGAGGGCCTACCTGGTAATGACAAATGCTTCTGCCCGGGGAAATAAAACCCACCAACCCACGTTAATGGTCTCAGTTTTCAGAGCTCCATGGGCACTCTCAAAGCAGCGCGAGTTGGCACGGGTGGCAGCTTGTCCCTAGGCGGCATCTTTAGATACGTGGAAATCCCGCTGCCACCCGCCCCCGAAGGTCAGACGTCCTACCTGGTACTGACAAAGGCTTCTGTCCCTGAAAAACAAAATTCGACAACGCACGTTCCTGGTCTCAGGTTGCAGAGCTCCATTGGCACTCTCAAAGCAGCCCGAGTTGGCACAGGTGCCAGCTTGTCCGTGGGCAGCATTTCAGATTCGCGAAAACCCAGCGGGCAGCTGGCCCCGAAGGGCGAGGGCCTACCTGGTACTGAGAAAGGCTTCTGCCCGGGAAAACAAAACTCACCACCCCACGTTCCCCATCTCAGTTTTCAGAGCTCCGTGGGCACTCTCAAAGCAGCCCGAGTTGGCACAGGTGGCAGCTTGTCCCTGGGCGGTATCTTCAGATTCGCGGATATCCTGCAGCCAGACAGCCCAAAAGGGCGGTTGGCCTACCTGGTACTGACAAAGGCTTCTGCCCGGCAAAACAGAACTCACCAACCCACGTTCCTGGTCTCAGTTTGCAGAGCTCCATGGGCACTCTCAAAGCAGCCCGAGTTGGCACAGGTGGCAGCTTGTCCCTGGGCGGCATCTTGATATTTGCGGAAATCCTGCAGGCAGCCGGCCCCGAAGGGCGAGGGCCTACCTGGTACTGACAAAGGCTTCTGCCTCGGGAAAAAAACCTCACATCCCACGTTCCTGGTCCCAGTTTGCAGAGCTCCATGGGCACTCTCAAAGCAGACCGAGTTAGCACAGGTGGCAGCTTGTCCCTGGGCGGCATCTTGGTATTGGCGGAAATCTAGCAGGCAGTCGGCCCCTAAGGGCCGTGGGCCTACCTGGAACAGACAAAGGCTTCTGCCCAGGTAAACAAAATTCGCCAACACACGTTCATGGTCTCAGTTTGCAGAGCTCCATGGGTACTCTAAAATCAGCGTGAGTTGCCACAGGTGGCAGCTTGTCCCTGGGCGGCATCTTGATATTCGTCGAAATCCGGCAGGCCGACGGCCCCTAAGGACTGAGAGCCTACCTGGTACTGACAAAGGCTTCTGCCCAGGAAAAAAAACCCACCACCCCACGTTCCGGGTCTCAGTTTGCAGAGCTCTGTGGGCACTCTTAAAGCAGCCCGACTTGGCACAGGTGGCAGCTTGCCCCTGGGCAGCATCTTGATATTCGTGGAAATCCAGCCGGCAGCCGGCCCATAAGTGCCAAGGGCCTACCTGGTACTGACAAATGCTTCTGCCCAGGGAAACAAAACAGACCAACCCACGTTAATGGTCTCAGTTTGCAGAGCTCCATGGGCACTCTCAAGGCAGCGCGAGTTGGCACAGGTGGCAGCTTGTCCCTGGGCAGCATCTTCAGATTCGCAAAAACCCAGCAGGCAGCTGGCCCCGAAGGGCGAAGGCCTACCTGGTACTGACAAAGGCTTCTGCCCAGGTAAACTAAGCTCACCACACCACGTGCCTGGTCTCAGATTGCAGAACTCCATGGGCACACTCAAAGCAGCCCGAATTGGCACAGGCGGCAGTTTGTGCCTGGGCGGCAACTTGATATTCGTGGAAATCCAGCGAGCAGCCGCCCCAAAGGGCCAAGGGCCTATCTGGTACTGAAAAAGGCTTCTGCCCGGGGAAACAAAACCCACCACGCCACGTTCCTGGTCTCAGTTTGCAGAGCTCCATGGGCACTCTCAAAGCAGCCTGAGTTGGCACAGGTGACAGCTTGTCCCTGGGCGGCATCTTGATATTGGCGGAAATCCAGCTGGCAGACGGCCCCTAAGGACTGAGGGCCTACCTGATACTGACACAGCTTCTGCCCCGGAATACAAAACTCACCAGCCCACGTTCCTGGTCTCAGTTGGCAGAGCTCTTTAGGCACTCTGCAAGCAGCCTGACTTGGCACAGGTGGCAGCCTGTCCCTTGGTGGCAACTTGAAATTCGTGGAAATCTAGCAACCAGCTAGCCGCAGTGGGCTGGTGTTGTGCGGCTTGCTTCTTCACCTCCTGTAAGCTGCCGGCTCTCCGTCTAGCGAAGGCGAAAGAGCCGCTTCTTCGCGCACTGCTGCTTGTGCCGGTGGCGGTGCTCTTCGGAGCGCTGCTTCGGGCGAAAGACGCCCGCGAGCGGCACTTCGCTCCGGACAGCTCCGTACCTCCGTCTTCTGCCTCTCTCGTCATCTGCATCCTAGCCAAAAGCTTCTCCATGACTTCTCGCTGAGAAAGAAAGTGTGCCAGCACTGCAAACATCTACCGATCTTGTTTGACGAGTTCACCCAGTTCTTTGCATCTCGCAGCGCAAAGAGACCCGCAAGAGTTTCCACGGAGTGTTGCAGGAGCACTAGCAAGATGCATTGCAAAGTTGTCCAAAAACTTCTTCCATTCGCATGCTAACGTGATTTTCAAAGGCATGCGAGTAGCAATCCACCATCCCGCAGCAGTTGGAGAGCTGCGCACACAATGCTGTTGTTGTGCGGCTTGCTTCTTCACCTCCTGCAAGCTGCCGGCTCTCCGTCTAGCGAAAGCGAAAGAGCCGCTACTTCGCGCACTGCTGCTTGTGCCGGTGGCGGTGCGCTCCGGAGCGCTGCTTCGTGCGAAAGACGCCGCCCAGCGGCACTTCGCTCCGGTCAGCCCCATACCTCCATCTTCTGCCTCTCTCGTCGTCTGCATCCTATCCAAAAGCTTCTCCATGACTTCTCGCCGAGAGAGAAAGTGTGACAGCACTGCAAACATCTTCCGATCTTGCTTGACGAGTTCACCCAGTTCTTTGCATCTCGCAGCGCAAAGAGACCCGCAAGAGTTTCCACGGAGTGTTGCAGGAGCACTAGCAAGATGCATTGCAAAGTTGTCCAAAAACTTCTTCCATTCGCATGCTAACGTGATTTTCAAAGGCATACGAGTGGCAATCCACCATCCCGCAGCAGTAAGAGAGCTGCGCACACAATGCTGCTGTTGTGCGGCTTGCTTCTTCACCTCCTGCAAGCTGCCGGCTCTCCGTCTAGCGAAAGCGAAAGAGCCGCTACTTCGCGCACTGCTGCTTGTGCCGGTGGCGGTGTGCTCCGGCGCGCTGCTTCGGGCGAAAGACGCCGGCCAGCGGCACTTCGCTCCGGACAGCTTCCGTACCTCCGTCTTCTGCCTCTCTCGTCGTCTGCATCCTAGCCAAAAGCTTCTCCATGACTTCTCGCCGAGAGAGAAAGTGTGCCAGCACTGCAAACATCTTCCGATCTTGCTTGACGAGTTCACCCAGTTCTTTGCATCTCGCAGCGCAAAGAGACCCGCAAGAGTTTCCACGGAGCGTTGCAAGAGCACTAGCAAGATGCATTGCAAAGTTGTCCAAAAACTTCTTCCATTCGCATGCTAACGTGATTTTCAAAGGCATACGAGTGGCAATCCACCATCCCGCAGCAGTTCGAGAGCTGCGCCCACAATGCTGCTGTTGTGCGGCTTGCTTCTTCACCTCCTGCAAGCTGCCGGCTCTCCGTCTACCGAAGGCGAAAGAGCCGCTTCTTCGCGCACTGCTGCTTGTGATGGTCTCGGTGCGTCCCCGTGTGGTGCTTCGGGCGAAAGACGCCGGCCAGCGGCACTTCGCTCCGGACAGCCCCGTACCTCCGTCTTCTGCCTCTCTCGTCGTCTGCATCCCAGCCAAAAGCTTCTCCATGACTTTTCGCCGACAGAAATTGGGTGCCAGCACAGCAAACGTCTCCCAGTCTTGGCCCTGATTTTTGTCGTGGCTGCGCATTGTTGAAGCATTTATCTTTTTAATAAAGCGGCGAATTTATTTCGAGATGGCTATGATCTCTTCATACTTATCCTTGTGCGGTCAAGACACAGCAACAATACATTCTTGAGAAAGGAAAACATCTCGAGAGATATTCCAGTCCATCGGTGTGGCGCAGCTGCTGAAAAAGGGCAAAGCTGAAGAACCTTGCTCATCTTAATTTCTGTGCATCTCGCAGCATGCGAAGCATGAGGCAGCCGAGCACCGCGCTTTTGTGCGCTCTTAATGGAATTGCAAAAAATCCCACAGCTTTTCATCCACAAGCACAGTCAGCTGCATTCGCTTTTGCTTCTTGAAAAACTCACCGCTCTCCTTATATCGGTGTAGATCTTGATCTCTGGTTCCTGGGACTTTACCCAAGTGTTTGCTGTTTTGTACTTTCTTCTTTGGCAGTCAGGAACTTGTATATATAATCTGGTACATGTTTCTTGGAAAACATTTCCTGTCTAAAAATGATACATAGCTGCAATTTACCCGACTGTATATAACTACTCTTTTACTGTATAAAAAAGTGTATTAGAATGATACACCACCTGAATTTCAATGATTGAAAAAAGCGTCTTACTTCTTTTTCCTATTCTCTGTATTTCCTTCTCTTTGTTATGTTTCTTTGGCTATTATGTGCGTGCCCAATGGTTTTTCTGTTCCTGTTGTGGGACAGCAAATGTTCAGGCTCTTCTAATTTTGTCACTAATTAAATAATCCATCTTCCCCGCCGGAAAGATGCAGGATGTGTCTCATTTTCACTGCTCCTGTTTTGTTTCCTTATTCTTTTGAATGGCTCCCTGTCTTCCTACTCACACTCTGAGTAACGAATTTCTAATTTTCTTTCCTATCTGCCTTTATCAATTTTTCTCTGACTTGGATGCTATTGAATTAAGCCATGCCAAGTTGAAGAATTGCATCAAGAAGAGTGCTCAATGAAAAAAAAAACATTTAGTTTTGGGGTTCTATCACAGAAGAGTTCAAAGACTCTTCCCATGTGAAGAATATCTGATGAATATCTTAAAAACTATCATCTCTGTGTAAGTATTTTGCATCCAGTTCTTGCTCTAGTCCTTGCTTTGGCAAATTTGACACAAGTGAGGCATTGTGTGTTTTGCAGCTTCTAGGGAGATGGTTCCAGGTCTTGAGAAAGTCGTGGGCTTTGTCTCATCTTTAGACATCTGAAAATCACCTAGGCATCCCAAAGACTCATTAGAAATACAAATACCTGCAGGGAACCGGAGGTGAGCTTCATCTTACCATGTGTCTTGAACAGGGTGTTCTATGTGTGAAAGAGATTCTAGTCAGAATTCTGCTCAGTACAGTCCATCAAGTTGAGAGAATTGATCATTTTAATCTGGGCTTTATATCCACAGAGGCTGAAGGTGTCTCCATGCTCCAGTGCCTATCAGTCTTCTCAAATATTTCAATCCATGAGTTGAATTCTAGAAGCAAAAACTTTTCTCCAGGTGACCTTTACCAAGAGACTCAATGTTAGGTGGAATCAAACAACTCCTTTTTTATCCATTTTATCGAAAGTGATCTTAAAGATTCAATCCATATGCTTAGGTGAGAGAAATCCTACCATTGGCAGATGGCATGTATTGGCCAGTATTGACAGCAGAAAGAAGCAAAAAAGCATGCCAAAAAATGCTGAATGCAGTAAGCAGACCATCAAGCAAACCGGTGGAAAAATAGTTGCTTTGTATGTAAGATGAATCGGAGAGATACATATGGAGTTCTTCATGATGTTTTTCATTGACATTTAAACTAGGAAAGAGGTTAAAACTATGATGGAAGGGATTAATTGCTTGATGTTAGAGTATTTCTTTAGAGAGACATAACAAGTGAATACATGTTTAACCAGTTATCGGCTTCCCATCAGCAATGGGTGCACTTTAATTGCCTTTAAAAGCTGTAATGAAATACTTTTTAAAGCAATTTTTTCCCCTTATTTTTGCAAGAGCTTTTTTCTGTTATTTTTGAAAAATAGGAAAAATTTCCAGTAAAGGATCAACGGGCTGCTCTGTCATTTAATATTAGAAAACACTTATGGTATACTTTCTAGAAGAAAAAGTACCTAAAAAAAGGAGTATTCCCATTATGCTTGTAAAACGATCTTCCAACCATAAGAAAATCAAAAATTATACTATTTCAAGGATCTCACACTCCTAGAACACATTCATTTACCACACTCATAATTTATCAAACACAGCTTGTAATTAGACCTCTAAGAGTCAAACAGAGCGTTGTATCCACAGGCACTGTGAGAGCAGCCTGAGGTGGCACAGGTGGCAGGTTGTACGTGAGCTAGATCTTGATCAATGCGGCATTACAGCAGCCAACCGGGGCCTGCACGCAAGGCCCATCCAAAAAATGTGGTGAGCTTTTTCCCAGGGAAACCAAACTCACCACCTCACCTTCCTGGTCTCAGGCCCCAAATGGCCACAAAAGTACTGTGCGGGCAACAGCCCAGGAAAAAAACCTCAACACCTCACCGTCTAGGTCTCAGTTTGCAGAGCTCTGTGGGCACTGTGCAAGCACCCAACGTTGGCACAGCTATCAGCCTTTAATTGGATGGCATCCTGATTAATACAGAAATCGAGCAGGCACCAAGCATCAACGTGCTTAGGGACACCTAGGTATTGTGCATTATACTGCCCAAGGAGAAAAAAACCCACCACCCCAAGGTCTTAGTCTCAGTTTGCAGAGTTCCGTGGGCACTCTCAAAGCAGCCAGAGCTAGCACAGGTGGCAGCTTGTCCCTGAGAGGCATCTTGATATTTGTGGATATCCAGGAGGCAACAGGCCCCTTAGGGCCGAGGGCCTACCTGGTACTGACAAAGGCTTCTTCCCAGGAAAACAAAGCTCACCATCCCACGTTGCTGGTCTCAGTTTGTAGAGCTCCATGGGCACTCTCAAAGCAGCCCGAGTTGGCACAGGTGGCAGCTTGACCCGGGACGGCACCGTGATATTCGGGCAAATCCAGCGGGGAGCCGGCCGCTAAGGGTGGAGGGCCGACCTAGTACAGAGATAGTCTTCTACCCAGCAAAACAAGACACACTACCCGACGTTCCAGGCCACAGTTTGAAGAGCTCCATGGGCACTCTCAAAGCAGCCCGAGTTGGCACAGGTGGCAGCTTGTCCCTGGGCGGCATCTTGTTATTCGGGGAAATCCAGCCTGCAACCGGACCCATAGGGCCGAAGGCCTACCTGGTACTGACAAAGGCTTCTGCCGGGAAAACAAAACTCAGAACCCCACGGTCCCGGTCTCAGTTTGCAGAGCTCCATGGGCACTCTCAAAGCAGCCCGAGTTGGCACAGGTGGCAGAATATCCCTGGGCGGCATCTTGATATTCGTGGAAATCCAGCAGGCAGCCAGCCATGAAGGGCCGAGGGCCTACCTGGTACTGACAAAGGCTTCTGCCGAGGAAAAAAAAAAACTCACCATCCCACGCTCCTGGTTTCTGTTTGTAGAGCACCATGGGTACTCTCAAAGCAGCCCAAGTTGGCACAGGTGGCAGCTTGTTCCTGGGCGGCATCTAGATATGCGTGGAAATCCAGCAGGCAGACTGCCTCTAAGGGCCGAGGTCCTACTTGGTACTGACAAAGGGTTCTGCCCGGGAAAAAAAAACCCGAAACCCCACATACTTTGGCTCAGTTTGAAGAGATCCGTGGGCACTCTCAAAGCAGCGTGAGTTGGCACAGGTGGCAGCTTGTCCCTGGGCGGCATCTTGATATTCGTGGAAGTCTTGCTGCCAGCCTGCCCCTAAGGGCCGAGGGCCTACCGGGTACTTACAATGGCTTCTGCCCGGGGAAACATAACCCATAACCCCATGTACCCTGTCTCAGTTTTTAGAGCTCCGTGGGCACCCTCAAAGCAGCCCGAGCTGGCACAGGTGGCAGCTTGTCCCTGGGCAGCATCTTGATATTCGTGGAAATTCAGCAGGCAGCCTGCCCCTAAGGAACAAGGGCCTACCTGGTACTGAGAGAGGCTTCTGCCCGAGAAAACAAAACCCACAACCCTAGGTTATGGTCTCAGTTTGCAGAGCTCCGTGGGCACCCCCAAAGCAGCGCGAGTTGGCACAAGTGGCAGCTTGTCCCTGGGCAGCATCTTGATATTCGTGGAAATCCAGCAGGCAGACGGCCCTGAAGTTCCGAGAGCCTGCCTGGTACTGCAAATGCTTCTGCCCGGGGAAACAAAACTCACCAAGGCAAGTTCCTGGTCTCACTTTGCAGAGCTCCATGGGCACACTCAAAGCAGCCCGAGTTGGCACAGGTGGCAGCTTGTCCCTGGGTGGCATCTTGATATTCGTGGAAATCCAGCAGGCAGCCTGCCCCTGTGGAACAAGGGCCGACCTGACACTGACAAAGGCTTCTGACCGGGAAAACAATACTCAGAACACCATTTTCCTGGTCCCAGTTTGCAGAGCTCCATGGGCACTCTCAAAGCAGCCCGAGTTGGCACAGGTGGCAGCTTGTCCCTGGGCAGCATCTTGATATTCGTGGAAATCCAGCAGGCAGACTGCCCATAAGGAACAAGGACCCTCCTGGTACTGACAAAGGCTTCTGCCCTGGAAAACAAAACCCAGCACCCCACGTTTCTGGTCTCAGTTTGCAGAGCACCATGGGCACTCTCAAAGCAGCCCGAGTTGGCACAGGTGGCAGCTCCTCCGTGGGCAGCATCCTGATATACGTGGAAATTCAGCAGGCTGACGGCCCTGAAAGACCGTGGGCCTACCTAGTACTGACAAATACTTCTGCCCGGGAAAACAAAACTCAGCACCCCACGGTCCTGGTCACAGTTTGCAGAGCTCCGTGGGCACTCTCAAAGCAGCGTGAGTTGGCAAAGGTGGCAGCTTGTCCCTGGGCAGCATCTTGATATTCGTGGAAATCCAGCAGGCAGACGGCCCTGAAGTTCCGAGAGCCTGCCTGGTACTGCAAATGCTTCTGCCCGGGGAAACAATACTCACCAAGGCAAGTTCCTGGTCTAACTTTGCAGAGCTCCATGGGCACTCTCAAAGCAGCCCGAGTTGGCACAGGTGGCAGCTTGTCCCTGGGTGGCATCTTGATATTTGCGGAAATCCAGCAGGCAGACTGCCTCTAAGGGCTGAGGGCCTACTTCGTACTGACAAAGGCTTCTGCCCGGGAAAACAAAACCCATAAGCCCACATACTTTCTCTCAGTTTGAAGAGCTCCGTGGGCACTCTCAAAGCAGCGCGAGTTGGCACAAGTGGCAGCTTGTCCTTGGGCAGCATTTTGATATTCGTGGAAATCCTGCAGGCAGCTGGCCCCCAAGGGCCAAGGGCCGACCTGGTACTGACAAAGGCTTCTGCCCGGGAAAACAAAACTCAGAACACCACGTCTCTGGTCTCAGTTTGCAGAGCACCATGGGCACTCTCAAAGCAGCCCGAGTTGGCACAGGTGGCAGCTTGTCCCTGGGCAGCATCTTGATATTCGTGGAAATCCAGCAGGCTGCCTGCCCTTAAGGACCGAGGGCGTACCTGGCACTTCAAATGCTTCTGCCCGGAGAAACAAAACTCAGCACCCCAGGTTCATGGTCTCAGTTTGCAGAGCTCCATGGGCACTCTCAAAGCAGCACGAGTTGGCACAGGTGGCAGCTTGTCCCTGGGCAGCATCTTGATATTCGTGGAAATCCTGCAGGCAGCCTGCCCCTAAGGAACAAGGGCCTACCTGGTACTGACAAAGGCTTCTGCCCGGGAAAACAAAACCCACAACCCTACCTTCCTGGTCTCAGTTTGCAGAGCTCCGTGGGCACCCTCAAAGCAGCGCGAGTTGGCACAAGTGGCAGCTTGTCCCTGGGCAGCATCTTGATATTCGTGGAAATCCAGCCGGCAGCCTGCCCCTGAGGAACAAGGGCCTTCCTGGTACTGACAAAGGCTTCTGCCCAGGGAAACAAAATCCACCACCCCACGTTCCACATCTCAGTTTGCAGAGCACCGTGGGCACACTCAAAGCACCCCGAGTTGGCATAGGTGGCAGCTTTTTCCTGGGCGGCATCTTGATATTTGTGGAAATCCTGCAGGCAGCCGGCCCCCAAGGGCCAAGGGCCGACCTGGTACTGACAAAGGCTTCTGCCAGGGGAAACAAAACCCAGCACCCCACGTTTCTGGTCTCAGTTTGCAGAGCTCCGTGGGCACTCTCAAAGCAGCCCGAGTTGGCACAGGTGGCAGCTTGTCCCTGGGCGGCATCTTGATATTTGTGGAAATCCTGCAGGCAGCCGGCCCCCAAGGGCCAAGGCCTGACCTGGTACTGACAAAGGCTTCTGCCCGGGGAAACAAAACCCACCACCCCACGTTCCAGTTCTCAGTTTGCAGAGCTCCATGGGCACTCTCAAACCAGCCCGAGTTGGCACAGGTGGCAGCTTGTCCCTGGGCGGCATCTTGATATTCGTGGAAATCCAGCAGGCAGCCTGCCCCTGTGGAACAAGGGCCGACCTGACACTGACAAAGGCTTCTGACCGGGAAAACAATACTCAGAACACCACTTTCCTGGTCCCAGTTTGCAGAGCACCATGGGCACTCTCAAAGCAGCCCGAGTTGGCACAGGTGGCAGCTCCTCCGTGGGCAGCATCTTGATATTCGTGGAAATCCAGCAGGCAGACTGCCCCTAAGGAACAAGGACCCTCCTGGTACTGACAAAGGCTTCTGCCCTGGAAAACAAAACCCAGCACCCCACGTTTCTGGTCTCAGTTTGCAGAGCACCATGGGCACTCTCAAAGCAGCCCGAGTTGGCACAGGTGGCAGCTCCTCCGTGGGCAGCATCCTGATATACGTGGAAATTCAGCAGGCTGACGGCCCTGAAAGACCGTGGGCCTACCTAGTACTGACAAATACTTCTGCCCGGGAAAACAAAACTCAGCACCCCACGGTCCTGGTCACAGTTTGCAGAGCTCCGTGGGCACTCTCAAAGCAGCGTGAGTTGGCAAAGGTGGCAGCTTGTCCCTGGGCAGCATCTTGATATTCGTGGAAATCCAGCAGGCAGACGGCCCTGAAGTTCCGAGAGCCTGCCTGGTACTGCAAATGCTTCTGCCCGGGGAAACAATACTCACCAAGGCAAGTTCCTGGTCTAACTTTGCAGAGCTCCATGGGCACTCTCAAAGCAGCCCGAGTTGGCACAGGTGGCAGCTTGTCCCTGGGTGGCATCTTGATATTTGCGGAAATCCAGCAGGCAGACTGCCTCTAAGGGCTGAGGGCCTACTTCGTACTGACAAAGGCTTCTGCCCGGGAAAACAAAACCCATAAGCCCACATACTTTCTCTCAGTTTGAAGAGCTCCGTGGGCACTCTCAAAGCAGCGCGAGTTGGCACAAGTGGCAGCTTGTCCTTGGGCAGCATTTTGATATTCGTGGAAATCCTGCAGGCAGCTGGCCCCCAAGGGCCAAGGGCCGACCTGGTACTGACAAAGGCTTCTGCCCGGGAAAACAAAACTCAGAACACCACGTCTCTGGTCTCAGTTTGCAGAGCACCATGGGCACTCTCAAAGCAGCCCGAGTTGGCACAGGTGGCAGCTTGTCCCTGGGCAGCATCTTGATATTCGTGGAAATCCAGCAGGCTGCCTGCCCTTAAGGACCGAGGGCGTACCTGGCACTTCAAATGCTTCTGCCCGGAGAAACAAAACTCAGCACCCCAGGTTCATGGTCTCAGTTTGCAGAGCTCCATGGGCACTCTCAAAGCAGCACGAGTTGGCACAGGTGGCAGCTTGTCCCTGGGCAGCATCTTGATATTCGTGGAAATCCTGCAGGCAGCCTGCCCCTAAGGAACAAGGGCCTACCTGGTACTGACAAAGGCTTCTGCCCGGGAAAACAAAACCCACAACCCTACCTTCCTGGTCTCAGTTTGCAGAGCTCCGTGGGCACCCTCAAAGCAGCGCGAGTTGGCACAAGTGGCAGCTTGTCCCTGGGCAGCATCTTGATATTCGTGGAAATCCAGCCGGCAGCCTGCCCCTGAGGAACAAGGGCCTTCCTGGTACTGACAAAGGCTTCTGCCCAGGGAAACAAAATCCACCACCCCACGTTCCACATCTCAGTTTGCAGAGCACCGTGGGCACACTCAAAGCACCCCGAGTTGGCATAGGTGGCAGCTTTTTCCTGGGCGGCATCTTGATATTTGTGGAAATCCTGCAGGCAGCCGGCCCCCAAGGGCCAAGGGCCGACCTGGTACTGACAAAGGCTTCTGCCAGGGGAAACAAAACCCAGCACCCCACGTTTCTGGTCTCAGTTTGCAGAGCTCCGTGGGCACTCTCAAAGCAGCCCGAGTTGGCACAGGTGGCAGCTTGTCCCTGGGCGGCATCTTGATATTTGTGGAAATCCTGCAGGCAGCCGGCCCCCAAGGGCCAAGGCCTGACCTGGTACTGACAAAGGCTTCTGCCCGGGGAAACAAAACCCACCACCCCACGTTCCAGTTCTCAGTTTGCAGAGCTCCATGGGCACTCTCAAACCAGCCCGAGTTGGCACAGGTGGCAGCTTGTCCCTGGGCGGCATCTTGATATTCGTGGAAATCCAGCAGGCAGCCTGCCCCTGTGGAACAAGGGCCGACCTGACACTGACAAAGGCTTCTGACCGGGAAAACAATACTCAGAACACCACTTTCCTGGTCCCAGTTTGCAGAGCTCCATGGGCACTCTCAAAGCAGCCCGAGTTGGCACAGGTGGCAGCTTGTCCCTGGGCAGCATCTTGATATTCGTGGAAATCCAGCAGGCAGACTGCCCCTAAGGAACAAGGACCCTCCTGGTACTGACAAAGGCTTCTGCCCTGGAAAACAAAACCCAGCACCCCACGTCTCTGGTCTCAGTTTGCAGAGCACCATGGGCACTCTCAAAGCAGCCCGAGTTGGCACAGGTGGCAGCTCCTCCGTGGGCAGCATCCTGATATTCGTGGAAATTCAGCAGGCTGACGGCCCTGAAAGACCGTGGGCCTACCTAGTACTGACAAATACTTCTGCCCGGGAAAACAAAACTCAGCACCCCACGGTCCTGGTCACAGTTTGCAGAGCTCCGTGGGCACTCTCAAAGCAGCGTGAGTTGGCAAAGGTGGCAGCTTGTCCCTGGGCGGAAACTTGATTTTCGTGGAAAACCTGGTGCCAGCCTCCCCCAAAGGCCCGAGGGCCTACCTGGTCCTGCAAATGTTTCTGCCCGGGAAAACAACACCGACAAACCCACGTTCCTGGTCTCAGTTTGAAGAACTCCGTGGGCACTCTCAAAGCAGCCCGAGTTGGCACAGGTGGCAGAATATCCCTGGGCAGCATTTTGATATACGGGGAAATCTTGCTTCCAGGCTGTCCCTAAGGAACAAGGGCCTACTTGGTACTGACAAAGGCTTCTGCCCTGGAAAACAAAACCCAGCACCCCACGTTTCTGGTCTCAGTTTGCAGAGCACCATGGGCACTCTCAAAGCAGCGTGAGTTGGCACAGGTGGCAGCTTGTCCCTGGGCAGCATCTTGATATTCGTGGAAATCCAGCAGGCTGCCTGCCCTTAAGGACCGAGGGCCTACCTGGCACTGCAAATGCTTCTGCCCAGAGAAACAAAACTCAGCACCCCAGGTTCATGGTCTCAGTTTGCAGAGCTCCGTGGGCACTCTCAAAGCAGCCCGAGTTGGCACAGGTGGCAGAATATCCCTGGGCAGCATCTTGATATTCGTGGAAAGCTTGCTGCCAGCCTGCACCTAAGGAACAAGGGCATACCTGGTACTGAGAGAGGCTTCTGCCCGGGAAAACAAAACCCACAGTCCTACGTTACCTGGTCTCAGTTTGCAGAGCTCCGTGGGCACCCTCATAGCAGCACGAGTTGGCCCAAGTGGCAGCTGGTCCCTGGGCAGCATCTTGATATTCGTGGAAATTCAGCAGGCAGCCTGCCCCTAAGGAACAAGGGCCTACCTGATACTGACAAAGGCTTCTGCCCGAGAAAACAAAACCCACAACCCTAGGTTATGGTCTCAGTTTGCAGAGCTCCGTGGGCACCCCCAAAGCAGCGCGAGTTGGCCCAAGTGGCAGCTTGTCCCTGGGCAGCATCTTGATATTCGTGGAAATCCAGCAGGCAGACGGCCCTGAAGTTCCGAGAGCCTGCCTGGTACTGCAAATGCTTCTGCCCGGGGAAACAAAACTCACCAAGGCAAGTTCCTGGTCTAACTTTGCAGAGCTCCATGGGCACTCTCAAAGCAGCCCGAGTTGGCACAGGTGGCAGCTTGTCCCTGGGTGGCATCTTGATATGCGTGGAAATCCAGCAGGCAGACTGCCTCTAAGGGCTGAGGGCCTACTTGGTACTGACAAAGGCTTCTGCCCGGGAAAACAAAACCCAGCACCCCACGTTTCTGGTCTCAGTTTGCAGAGCTCCGTGGGCACTCTCAAAGCAGCCCGAGTTGGCACAGGTGGCAGCTTGTCCCTGGGCGGCATCTTGATATTTGTGGAAATCCTGCAGGCAGCCGGCCCCCAAGGGCCAAGGCCTGACCTGGTACTGACAAAGGCTTCTGCCCGGGGAAACAAAACCCACCACCCCACGTTCCAGTTCTCAGTTTGCAGAGCTCCATGGGCACTCTCAAAGCAGCCCGAGTTGGCACAGGTGGCAGCTTGTCCCTGGGCGGCATCTTGTTATTTGGGGAAATCCAGCCTGCAACCGGACCCATAGGGCCGAAGGCCTACCTGGTACTGACAAAGGCTTCTGCCGGGAAAACAAAACTCAGAACCCCACGGTCCCGGTCTCAGTTTGCAGAGCTCCATGGGCACTCTCAAAGCAGCCCGAGTTGGCACAGGTGGCAGAATATCCCTGGGCGGCATCTTGATATTCGTGGAAATCCAGCAGGCAGCCAGCCATGAAGGGCCGAGGGCCTACCTGGTACTGACAAAGGCTTCTGCCGAGGAAAAAAAAAAACTCACCATCCCACGCTCCTGGTTTCTGTTTGGAGAGCACCATGGGTATTCTCGAAGCAGCCCAAGTTGGCACAGGTGGCAGCTTGTTCCTGGGCGGCATCTAGATATGCGTGGAAATCCAGCAGGCAGACTGCCTCTAAGGGCCGAGGTCCTACTTGGTACTGACAAAGGGTTCTGCCCGGGAAAAAAAAAACCCGAAACCCCACATACTTTGGCTCAGTTTGAAGAGATCCGTGGGCACTCTCAAAGCAGCGTGAGTTGGCACATGTGGCAGCTTGTCCCTGGGCGGCATCTTGATATTCGTGGAAGTCTTGCTGCCAGCCTGCCCCTAAGGGCCGAGGGCCTACCTGGTACTTACAATGGCTTCTGCCCGGGGAAACATAACCCATAACCCCATGTACCCTGTCTCAGTTTTTAGAGCTCCGTGGGCACCCTCAAAGCAGCCCGAGCTGGCACAGGTGGCAGCTTGTCCCTGGGCAGCATCTTGATATTCGTGGAAATTCAGCAGGCAGCCTGCCCCTAAGGAACAAGGGCCTACCTGGTACTGAGAGAGGCTTCTGCCCGAGAAAACAAAACCCACAACCCTACCTTCCTGGTCTCAGTTTGCAGAGCTCCATGGGCACTCTCAAAGCAGCCCGAGTTGGCACAGGTGGCAGCTTGTCCCTGGGCGGCATCTTGATATTTGTGGAAATCCTGCAGGCAGCCGGCCCCCAAGGGCCAAGGGCCAACCTGGTACTGACAAAGGCTTCTGCCCGGGAAAACAAAACCCAGCACCCCACGTTTCTGGTCTCAGTTTGCAGAGCTCCGTGGGCACTCTCAAAGCAGCGCGAGTTGGCACAGGTGGCAGCTTGTCCCTGGGCGGCATCTTGATATTTGTGGAAATCCTGCAGGCAGCCGGCCCCCAAGGGCCAAGGCCTGACCTGGTACTGACAAAGGCTTCTGCCCGGGGAAACAAAACCCACCACCCCACGTTCCAGTTCTCAGTTTGCAGAGCTCCATGGGCACTCTCAAACCAGCCCGAGTTGGCACAGGTGGCAGCTTGTCCCTGGGCGGCATGTTCAGATTCATGGAAATCCAGCAGTCTGCCGGCCCCAAAGGGCCGAGGGCCTACCGGGTACTGACAAAGGCTTCTGCCCGGGAAAACAATACTCAGAACACCACTTTCCTGGTCCCAGTTTGCAGAGCTCCATGGGCACTCTCAAACCAGCCCGAGTTGGCACAGGTGGCAGCTTGTCCCTGGGCGGCATCTTGATATTCGTGGAAATCCAGCAGGCAGCCTGCCCCTGTGGAACAAGGGCCGACCTGACACTGACAAAGGCTTCTGACCGGGAAAACAATACTCAGAACACCACTTTCCTGGTCCCAGTTTGCAGAGCTCCATGGGCACTCTCAAAGCAGCCGAGTTGGCACAGGTGGCAGCTTGTCCCTGGGCAGCATCTTGATATTCGTGGAAATCCAGCAGGCAGACTGCCCCTAAGGAACAAGGACCCTCCTGGTACTGACAAAGGCTTCTGCCCTGGAAAACAAAACCCAGCACCCCACGTCTCTGGTCTCAGTTTGCAGAGCACCATGGGCACTCTCAAAGCAGCCCGAGTTGGCACAGGTGGCAGCTCCTCCGTGGGCAGCATCCTGATATTCGTGGAAATTCAGCAGGCTGACGGCCCTGAAAGACCGTGGGCCTACCTAGTACTGACAAATACTTCTGCCCGGGAAAACAAAACTCAGCACCCCACGGTCCTGGTCACAGTTTGCAGAGCTCCGTGGGCACTCTCAAAGCAGCGTGAGTTGGCAAAGGTGGCAGCTTGTCCCTGGGCGGAAACTTGATTTTCGTGGAAAACCTGGTGCCAGCCTCCCCCAAAGGCCCGAGGGCCTACCTGGTCCTGCAAATGTTTCTGCCCGGGAAAACAACACCGACAAACCCACGTTCCTGGTCTCAGTTTGAAGAACTCCGTGGGCACTCTCAAAGCAGCGTGAGTTGGCACAGGTGGCAGCTTGTCCCTGGGCGGCATCTTGATATTCGTGGAAATCCAGCAGGCTGCCTGCCCTTAAGGACCGAGGGCGTACCTGGCACTTCAAATGCTTCTGCCCGGAGAAACAAAACTCAGCACCCCAGGTTCATGGTCTCAGTTTGCAGAGCTCCGTGGGCACTCTCAAAGCAGCCCGAGTTGGCACAGGTGGCAGAATATCCCTGGGCAGCATCTTGATATTCGTGGAAAGCTTGCTGCCAGCCTGCACCTAAGGAACAAGGGCATACCTGGTACTGAGAGAGGCTTCTGCCCGGGAAAACAAAACCCACAACCCTACGTTCCTGGTCTCAGTTTGCAGAGCTCCGTGGGCACCCTCATAGCAGCGCGAGTTGGCCCAAGTGGCAGCTGGTCCCTGGGCAGCATCTTGATATTCGTGGAAATCCAGCCGGCAGCCTGCCCCTGAGGAACAAGGACTCTCCTGGTACTGACAAAGGCTTCTGCCCGGGAAAGAAAACCCACCACCCCATGTTCCACATCTCAGTTTGCAGAGCTCCATGGGCACTCTCAAAGCAGCCCAAGTTGGCACAGGTGGCAGCTTGTCCCTTGGCAGCATCTTGATATTTGTGGAAATCCTGCAGGCAGCCGGCCCCCAAGGGCCAAGGGCCTACCTGGTACTGACAAAGGCTTCTGCCAGGGGAAACAAAACCCAGCACCCCACGTTTCTGGTGTCAGTTTGCAGAGCTCCATGGGCACCCTCAAAGCAGCCCGAGTTGGCACAGGTGGCAGCTTGTCCCTGGGCAGCATCTTGATATTCGTGGAAATCCAGCAGGCAGTCGGCCCTGAAATTCCGAGAGCCTACCTGGTACTGACAAATGCTTCTGCCCGGGGAAACAAAACTCACCAACGCACGTTCCTGGTCTCACTTTGCAGAGCTCCAAGGGCACTCTCAAAGCAGCGCGAGTTGGCACAGGTGGCAGCTTGTCCTTTGGCAGCATCTTGATATTCATGGAAATCCAGCAGGCTGCCTGCCCTTAAAGACCAAGGGCCTACCTGGCACTGCAAATGCTTCTGCCCAGGGAAACAAAACTCAGCACCCCAGGTTCATGGTCTCAGTTTGCAGAGCTCCATGGGCACTCTCAAAGCAGCCCGAGTTGGCACAGGTGGCAGCTTGTCCCTGGGCAGCATCTTGATATTCGTGGAAATCTTCCTGCCAGCCTGCCCCTAAGGAACAAGGGCCTACCTGGCACTGAGAGAGGCTTCTGCCCGGGAAAACAAAACCCACAATCCTACGTTCCTGGTCTCAGTTTGCAGAGCTCCGTGGGCACCCTCAAAGCAGCCCGAGTTGGCACAAGTGGCAGCTTGTCCCTGGGCAGCATCTTGATATTCGTGGAAATTGAGCCGCCAGCCTGCCCCTGATGAACAAGGGCCCTCCTGGTACTGACAAAGGCTTCTGCCCAGGGAAACAAAACCCACGACCCCACGTTCCACATCTCAGTTTGCAGAGCTCCATGGGCACTCTCAAAGCAGACCGAGTTAGCACAGGTGGCAGCTTGTCCCTGGGCGGCATCTTGTTATTGGCGGAAATCCAGCAGGCAGACGGCCCCTAAGGGCCGTGGTCCTACCTGGAACAGACAAAGGCTTCTGCCCAGGTAAACAAAATTCGCCAACAGACGTTCATGGTCTCAGTTTGCAGAGCTCCATGGGTACTCTAAAATCAGCGTGAGTTGCCACAGGTGGCAGCTTGTCCCTGGGCGGCATCTTGATATTCGTCGAAATCCGGCAGGCCGACGGCCCCTAAGGACTGAGAGCCTACCTGGTACTGACAAAGGCTTCTGCCCAGGAAAAAAAAACCCACCACCCCACGTTCCAGGTCTCAGTTTGCAGAGCTCTGTGGGCACTCTTAAAGCAGCCCGACTTGGCACAGGTGGCAGCTTGCCCCTGGGCAGCATCTTGATATTGGCGGAAATCCAGCCGGCAGCCGGCCCATAAGTGCCAAGGGCCTACCTGGTACTGACAAATGCTTCTGCCCAGGGAAACAAAACAGACCAACCCACGTTAATGGTCTCAGTTTGCAGAGCTCCATGGGCACTCTCAAGGCAGCGCGAGTTGGCACAGGTGGCAGCTTGTCCCTGGGCAGCATCTTCAGATTCGCAAAAACCCAGCAGGCAGCTGGCCCCGAAGGGCGAAGGCCTACCTGGTACTGACAAAGGCTTCTGCCCAGGTAAACTAAGCTCACCACACCACGTTCCTGGTCTCAGATTGCAGAACTCCATGGGCACACTCAAAGCAGCCCGAATTGGCACAGGCGGCAGTTTGTCCCTGGGCGGCATCTTGATATTCGCGGAAATCCAGCGAGCAGCCGCCCCAAAGGGCCAAGGGCCTATCTGGTACTGACAAAGGCTTCTGCCCGGGGAAACAAAACCCACCACGCCATGTTCCTGGTCTCAGTTTACAGAGCTCCATGGGCACTCTCAAAGCAGCCTGAGTTGGCACAGGTGGCAGCTTGTCCCTGGGCGGCATCTTGATATTGGCGGAAATCCAGCAGGCAGACGGCCCCTAAGGACTGAGGGCCTACCTGATACTGACACAGCTTCTGCCCCGGAATACAAAACTCACCAGCCCACGTTCCTGGTCTCAGTTGGCAGAGCTCTTTAGGCACTCTGCAAGCAGCCTGACTTGGCACAGGTGGCAGCCTGTCCCTTGGTGGCAACTTGAAATTCGTGGAAATCTAGCAACCAGCTAGCCGCAGTGGGCTGGTGTTGTGCGGCTTGCTTCTTCACCTCCTGCAAGCTGCCGGCTCTCCGTCTACCGAAGGCGAAAGAGCCGCTTCTTCGCGCACTGCTGCTTGTGCCGGTGGCGGTGCGCTCCGGAGCGCTGCTTCGGGCGAAAGACGCCCGCGAGCGGCACTTCGCTCCGGACAGCTCCGTACCTCCGGCTTCTGCCTCTCTCGTCGTCTGCATCCTAGCCAAAAGCTTCTCCATGACTTCTCGCCGAGAAAGAAAGTGTGCCAGCACTGCAAACATCTACCGATCTTGCTTGAAGTGTTCACCCAGTTCTTTGCATCTCGCAGCGCAAAGAGACCCGCAAGAGTTTCCACGGAGCGTTGCAGGAGCACTAGCAAGATGCATTGCAAAGTTGTCCAAAAACTTCTTCCATTCGCATGCTAACGTGATTTTCAAAGGCATGCGAGTAGCAATCCACCATCCCGCAGCAGTAAGAGAGCTGCGCACACAATGCTGCTGTTGTGCGGCTTGCTTCTTCACCTCCTGCAAGCTGCCGGCTCTCCGTCTAGCGAAAGCGAAAGAGCCGCTACTTCGCGCACTGCTGCTTGTGCCGGTGGCGGTGCGCTACGGAGCGCTGCTTCGTGCGAAAGACGCCGGCCAGCGGCACTTCGCTCCGGACAGCCCCGTACCTCCGTCTTCTGCCTCTCTCGTCGTCTGCATCCTAGCCAAAAGCTTCTCCATGACTTCTCGCCGAGAGAGAAAGTGTGCCAGCACTGCAAACATCTTCCGATCTTGCTTGACGAGTTCACCCAGTTCTTTGCATCTCGCAGCGCAAAGAGACCCGCAAGAGTTTCCACGGAGTGTTGCAGGAGCACTAGCAAGATGCATTGCAAAGTTGTCCAAAAACTTCTTCCATTCGCATGCTAACGTGATTTTCAAAGGCATACGAGTGGCAATCCACCATCCCGCAGCAGTAAGAGAGCTGCGCCCACAATGCTGCTGTTGTGCGGCTTGCTTCTTCACCTCCTGCAAGCTGCCGGCTCTCCGTCTACCGAAGGCGAAAGAGCCGCTTCTTTGCGCACTGCTGCTTGTGCCGGTGGCGGTGCGCTCCAGAGCGCTGCTTCGGGCGAAAGACGCCGGCCAGCGGCACTTCGCTCCGGACAGCCCCGTACCTCCGTCTTCTGCCTCTCTCGTCGTCTGCATCCTAGCCAAAAGCTTCTCCATGACTTTTCGCTGACAGAAATTGGGTGCCAGCACAGCAAACGTCTCCCAGTCTTGGCCCTGATTTTTGTCGTGGCTGCGCATTGTTGAAGCATTTATCTTTTTAATAAAGCGGCGAATTTATTTCGAGATGGCTATGATCTCTTCATACTTATCGTTGTGCGGTCAAGACACAGCAACAATACATTCTTGAGAAAGGAAAACATCTCGAGAGATATTCCAGTCCATCGGTGTGGCGCAGCTGCTGAAAAAGGGCAAAGCTGAAGAACCTTGCTCATCTTAATTTCTGTGCATCTCGCAGCATGCGAAGCATGAGGCAGCCGAGCACCGCGCTTTTGTGCGCTCTTAATGGAATTGCAAAAAATCCCACAGCTTTTCATCCACAAGCACAGTCAGCTGCATTCGCTTTTGCTTCTTGAAAAACTCACCGCTCTCCTTATATCGGTGTAGATCTTGATCTCTGGTTCCTGGGACTTTACCCAAGTGTTTGCTGTTTTGTACTTTCTTCTTTGGCAGTCAGGAACTTGTATATATAATCTGGTACATGTTTCTTGGAAAACATTTCCTGTCTAAAAATGATACATAGCTGCAATTTACCCGACTGTATATAACTACTCTTTTACTGTATAAAAAAGTGTATTAGAATGATACACCACCTGAATTTCAATGATTGAAAAAAGCGTCTTACTTCTTTTTCCTATTCTCTGTATTTCCTTCTCTTTGTTATGTTTCTTTGGCTATTATGTGCGTGCTCAATGGTTTTTCTGTTCCTGTTGTGGGACAGCAAATGTTCAGGCTCTTCTAATTTTGTCACTAATTAAATAATCCATCTTCCCCGCCGGAAAGATGCAGGATGTGTCTCATTTTCACTGCTCCTGTTTTGTTTCCTTATTCTTTTGAATGGCTCCCTGTCTTCCTACTCACACTCTGAGTAACGAATTTCTAATTTTCTTTCCTATCTGCCTTTATCAATTTTTCTCTGACTTGGATGCTATTGAATTAAGCCATTCCAAGTTGAAGAATTGCATCAAGAAGAGTGCTCAATGAAAAAAAAAACATTTAGTTTTGGGGTTCTATCACAGAAGAGTTCAAAGATTCTTCCCATGTGAAGAATATCTGATGAATATCTTAAAAACTATCATCTCTGTGTAAGTATTTTGCATCCAGTTCTTGCTCTAGTCCTTGCTTTGGCAAATTTGACACAAGTGAGGCATTGTGTGTTTTGCAGCTTCTAGGGAGATGGTTCCAGGTCTTGAGAAAGTCGTGGGCTTTGTCTCATCTTTAGACATCTGAAAATCACCTAGGCATCCCAAAGACTCATTAGAAATACAAATACCTGCAGGGAACCGGAGGTGAGCTTCATCTTACCATGTGTCTTGAACAGGGTGTTCTATGTGTGAAAGAGATTCTAGTCAGAATTCTGCTCAGTACAGTCCATCAAGTTGAGAGAATTGATCATTTTAATCTGGGCTTTAGATCCACAGAGGCTGAAGGTGTCTCCATGCTCCAGTGCCTATCAGTCTTCTCAAATATTTCAATCCATGAGTTGAATTCTAGAAGCAAAAACTTTTCTCCAGGTGACCTTTACCAAGAGACTCAATGTTAGGTGGAATCAAACAACTCCTTTTTTATCCATTTTATCGAAAGTGATCTTAAAGATTCAATCCATATGCTTAGGTGAGAGAAATCCTACCATTGGCAGATGGCATGTATTGGCCAGTATTGACAGCAGAAAGAAGCAAAAAAGCATGCCAAAAAATGCTGAATGCAGTAAGCAGACCATCAAGCAAACCGGTGGAAAAATAGTTGCTTTGTATGTAAGATGAATCGGAGAGATACATATGGAGTTCTTCATGATGTTTTTCATTGACATTTAAACTAGGAAAGAGGTTAAAACTATGATGGAAGGGATTAATTGCTTGATGTTAGAGTATTTCTTTAGAGAGACATAACAAGTGAATACATGTTTAACCAGTTATCGGCTTCCCATCAGCAATGGGTGCACTTTAATTGCCTTTAAAAGCTGTAATGAAATACTTTTTAAAGCAATTTTTTCCCCTTATTTTTGCAAGAGCTTTTTTCTGTTATTTTTGAAAAATAGGAAAAATTTCCAGTAAAGGATCAACGGGCTGCTCTGTCATTTAATATTAGAAAACACTTATGGTATACTTTCTAGAAGAAAAAGTACCTAAAAAAAGGAGTATTCCCATTATGCTTGTAAAACGATCTTCCAACCATAAGAAAATCAAAAATTATACTATTTCAAGGATCTCACACTCCTAGAACACATTCATTTACCACACTCATAATTTATCAAACACAGCTTGTAATTAGACCTCTAAGAGTCAAACAGAGCGTTGTATCCACAGGCACTGTGAGAGCAGCCCGAGTTGGCACAGGTGGCAGCTTGACCCGGGACGGCACCGTGATATTCGGGCAAATCCAGCGGGGAGCCGGCCGCTAAGGGTGGAGGGCCGACCTAGTACAGAGATAGTCTTCTACCCAGCAAAACAAGACACACTACCCGACGTTCCAGGCCACAGTTTGAAGAGCTCCATGGGCACTCTCAAAGCAGCCCGAGTTGGCACAGGTGGCAGCTTGTCCCTGGGCGGCATCTTGTTATTCGGGGAAATCCAGCCTGCAACCGGACCCATAGGGCCGAAGGCCTACCTGGTACTGACAAAGGCTTCTGCCGGGAAAACAAAACTCAGAACCCCACGGTCCCGGTCTCAGTTTGCAGAGCTCCATGGGCACTCTCAAAGCAGCCCGAGTTGGCACAGGTGGCAGAATATCCCTGGGCGGCATCTTGATATTCGTGGAAATCCAGCAGGCAGCCAGCCATGAAGGGCCGAGGGCCTACCTGGTACTGACAAAGGCTTCTGCCGAGGAAAAAAAAAAACTCACCATCCCACGCTCCTGGTTTCTGTTTGTAGAGCACCATGGGTACTCTCAAAGCAGCCCAAGTTGGCACAGGTGGCAGCTTGTTCCTGGGCGGCATCTAGATATGCGTGGAAATCCAGCAGGCATACTGCCTCTAAGGGCCGAGGTCCTACTTGGTACTGACAAAGGGTTCTGCCCGGGAAAAAAAAACCCGAAACCCCACATACTTTGGCTCAGTTTGAAGAGATCCGTGGGCACTCTCAAAGCAGCGTGAGTCGGCACAGGTGGCAGCTTGTCCCTGGGCGGCATCTTGATATTCGTGGAAGTCTTGCTGCCAGCCTGCCCCTAAGGGCCGAGGGCCTACCTGGTACTGACAAAGGCTTCTGCCCGGGGAAACATAACCCAAAACCCCATGTACCCTGTCTCAGTTTTTAGAGCTCCGTGGGCACCCTCAAAGCAGCCCGAGCTGGCAAAGGTGGCAGCTTGTCCCTGGGCAGCATCTTGATATTCGTGGAAATTCAGCAGGCAGCCTGCCCCTAAGGAACAAGGGCCTACCTGATACTGACAAAGGCTTCTGCCCGAGAAAACAAAACCCACAACCCTAGGTTATGGTCTCAGTTTGCAGAGCTCCGTGGGCACCCTCAAAGCAGCGCGAGTTGGCCCAAGTGGCAGCTTGTCCCTGGGCAGCATCTTGATATTCGTGGAAATCCAGCAGGCAGACGGCCCTGAAGTTCCGAGAGCCTGCCTGGTACTGCAAATGCTTCTGCCCGGGGAAACAAAACTCACCAAGGCAAGTTCCTGGTCTAACTTTGCAGAGCTCCATGGGCACTCTCAAAGCAGCCCGAGTTGGCACAGGTGGCAGCTTGTCCCTGGGTGGCATCTTGATATGCGTGGAAATCCAGCAGGCAGACTGCCTCTAAGGGCTGAGGGCCTACTTGGTACTGACAAAGGCTTCTGCCCGGGAAAACAAAACCCATAAGCCCACATACTTTCTCTCAGTTTGAAGAGCTCCGTGGGCACTCTCAAAGCAGCCCGAGTTGGCACAAGTGGCAGCTTGTCCCTGGGCGGCATTTTGATATTCGTGGAAATCCTGCAGGCAGCTGGCCCCCAAGGGCCAAGGGCCGACCTGGTACTGACAAAGGCTTCTGTCCTGGAAAACAAAACCCACAACCCTACCTTCCTGGTCTCAGTTTGCAGAGCTCCGTGGGCACCCTCAAAGCAGCGCGAGTTGGCACAAGTGGCAGCTTGTCCCTGGGCAGCATCTTGATATTCGTGGAAATCCAGCCGGCAGCCTGCCCCTGAGGAACAAGGGCCTTCCTGGTACTGACAAAGGCTTCTGCCCAGGGAAACAAAATCCACCACCCCACGTTCCTGGTCTCAGTTTGCAGAGCTCCGTGGGCACTCTCAAAGCAGCCCGAGTTGGCACAGGTGGCAGCTTGTCCCTGGGCGGCATCTTGATATTTGTGGAAATCCTGCAGGCAGCCGGCCCCCAAGGGCCAAGGGCCGACCTGGTACTGACAAAGGCTTCTGCCCGGGAAAACAAAACCCACCACCCCACGTTTCTGGTCTCAGTTTGCAGAGCTCCGTGGGCACTCTCAAAGCAGCCCGAGTTGGCACAGGTGGCAGCTTGTCCCTGGGCGGCATCTTGATATTTGTGGAAATCCTGCAGGCAGCCGGCCCCCAAGGGCCAAGGCCTGACCTGGTACTGACAAAGGCTTCTGCCCGGGGAAACAAAACCCACCACCCCATGTTCCACATCTCAGTTTGCAGAGCTCCATGGGCACTCTCAAAGCAGCCCGAGTTGGCACAGGTGGCAGCTTGTCCCTGGGCGGCATCTTGATATTCGTGGAAATCCAGCCGGCAGCCTGCCCCTGTGGAAGAAGGGCCGACCTGACACTGACAAAGGCTTCTGACCGGGAAAACAAAACTCACCACCCCACGTTTCTGGTCTCAGTTTGCAGAGCTCCATGGGCTCTCTCAAAGCAGCGCGAGTTGGCACATGTGGCAGCTTATCCCTGGGCGGCATGTTCAGATTCATGGAAATCCAGCAGGCTGCCGGCCCCAAAGGGCCGAGGGCCTACCTGGTACTGACAAAGGCTTCTGCCCGGGAAAACAATACTCAGAACACCACTTTCCTGGTCCCAGTTTGCAGAGATCCATGGGCACTCTCAAAGCAACCCGAGTTGGCACAGTTGGCAGCTTGTCCCTGGGCAGCATCTTGATATTCGTGGAAATCCAGCAGGCAGACTGCCCATAAGGAACAAGGACCCTCCTGGTACTGACAAAGGCTTCTGCCCTGGAAAACAAAACCCAGCACCCCACGTTTCTGGTCTCAGTTTGCAGAGCACCATGGGCACTCTCAAAGCCGCCCGAGTTGGCACAGGTGGCAGCTCCTCCGTGGGCAGCATCCTGATATTCGTGGAAATTCAGCAGGCTGACGGCCCTGAAAGACCGTGGGCCTACCTAGTACTGACAAATACTTCTGCCCGGGAAAACAAAACTCAGCACCCCACGGTCCTGGTCACAGTTTGCAGAGCTCCGTGGGCACTCTCAAAGCAGCGTGAGTTGGCAAAGGTGGCAGCTTGTCCCTGGGCGGAAACTTGATTTTCGTGGAAATCCTGGTGCCAGCCTCCCCCAAAGGGCCGAGGGCCTACCTGGTCCTGCAAATGTTTCTGCCCGGGAAAACAACACCGACAAACCCACGTTCCTGGTCTCAGTTTGCAGAGCTCCATGGGCACTCTCAAAGCAGCGCGAGTTGGCACAGGTGGCAGCTTGTCCCTGGGTGGCATCTTGATATTCGTGGAAATCCAGCAGGCAGACTGCCTCTAAGGGCTGAGGGCCTACTTGGTACTGACAAAGGCTTCTGCCCTGGAAAACAAAACCCATAACCCCACATACTTTCTCTCAGTTTGAAGAGCTCTGTGGGCACTCTCAAAGCAGCCCGAGTTGGCACAAGTGGCAGCTTGTCCCTGGGCGGCATCTTGATATTCGTGGAAATCCTGCAGGCAGCTGGCCCCAAAGGGCCAACGGCCTACCTGGTACTGACAAAGGCTTCTGCCCGGGAAAACAATACTCAGAACACCATGTTTCTGGTCTCAGTTTGCAGAGCACCATGGGCACTCTCAAAGCAGCCCGAGTTGGCACAGGTGGCAGCTTGTCCCTGGGCAGCATCTTGATATTCGTGGAAATCCAGCAGGCTGCCTGCCCTTAAGGACCGAGGGCCTACCTGGCACTGCAAATGCTTCTGCCCGGAGAAACAAAACTCAGCACCCCAGGTTCATGGTCTCAGTTTGCAGAGCTCCGTGGGCACTCTCAAAGCAGCCCGAGTTGGCACAGGTGGCAGAATATCCCTGGGCAGCATCTTGATATTCGTGGAAAGCTTGCTGCCAGCCTGCACCTAAGGAACAAGGGCATACCTGGTACTGAGAGAGGCTTCTGCCCTGGAAAACAAAACCCACAACCCTACGTTCCTGGTCTCAGTTTGCAGAGCTCCGTGGGCACCCTCAAAGCAGCGCGAGTTGGCCCAAGTGGCAGCTGGTCCCTGGGCAGCATCTTGATATTCGTGGAAATCCAGCCGGCAGCCTGCCCCTGAGGAACAAGGACTCTCCTGGTACTGACAAAGGCTTCTGCCCGGGGAAAGAAAACCCACCACCCCATGTTCCACATCTCAGTTTGCAGAGCTCCATGGGCACTCTCAAAGCAGCCCGAGTTGGCACAGGTGGCAGCTTGTCCCTGGGCGGCATCTTGATATTTGTGGAAATCCTGCAGGCAGCCGGCCCCCAAGGGCCAAGGGCCGACCTGGTACTGACAAAGGCTTCTGCCAGGGGAAACAAAACCCAGCACCCCACGTTTCTGGTCTCAGTTTGCAGAGCTCCATGGGCACCCTCAAAGCAGCCCGAGTTGGCACAGGTGGCAGCTTGTCCCTGGGCAGCATCTTGATATTCGTGGAAATCCAGCAGGCAGTCGGCCCTGAAATTCCGAGGGCCTACCTGGTACTGACAAATGCTTCTGCCCAGGGAAACAAAACTCAGCACCCCAGGTTCATGGTCTCAGTTTGCAGAGCTCCATGGGCACTCTCAAAGCAGCACGAGTTGGTACAGGTGGCAGCTTGTCCCTGGGCAGCATCTTGATATTCGTGGAAAGCTTGCTGCCAGCCTGCCCCTAAGGAACAAGGGCCTACCTGGCACTGAGAGAGGCTTCTGTCCGGGAAAACAAAACCCACAATCCTACGTTCCTGGTCTCAGTTTGCAGAGCTCCGTGGGCACCCTCAAAGCAGCGCGAGTTGGCACAAGTGGCAGCTTGTCCCTGGGCAGCATCTTGATATTCGTGGAAATTGAGCCGCCAGCCTGCCCCTGATGAACAAGGGCCCTCCTGGTACTGACAAAGGCTTCTGCCCAGGGAAACAAAACCCACCACCCCACGTTCCACATCTCAGTTTGCAGAGCTCCATGGGCACTCTCAAAGCAGCCCGAGTTGGCACAGGTGGCAGTTTGTCCCTGGGCGGCATCTTGATATTCGTGGAAATCCTGCAGGCAGCCGGCCCCCAAGGGCCAAGGGCCTACCTGGTACTGAGAGAGGCTTCTGCCCCGGAATACAAAACCCACAATCCTACGTTCCTGGTCTCAGTTTGCAGAGCTCCGTGGGCACCCTCAAAGCAGCGCGAGTTGGCACAAGTTGCAGCTTGTCCCTGGGCAGCATCTTGATATTCGTGGAAATCCAGCGGGCAGCCTGCCCCTGAGGAACAAGGGCCCTCCTGGTACTGACAAAGGCTTCTGCCCAGGGAAACCAAATCCACCACCCCACGTTCCACATCTCAGTTTGCAGAGCTCCATGGGCACTCTCAAAGCAGCCCGAGTTGGCACAGGTGGCAGCTTTTTCCTGGGCGGCATCTTGATATTTGTGGAAATCCTGCAGGCAGCCGGCCCCCAAGGGCCAAGGGCCGACCTGGTACTGACAAAGGCTTCTGCCAGGGGAAACAAAACCCAGCACCCCACGTTTCTGGTCTCAGTTTGCAGAGCTCCGTGGGCACCCTCAAAGCAGCCCGAGTTGGCACAGGTGGCAGCTTGTCCCTGGGCAGCATCTTGATATTCGTGGAAATCCTGCAGGCTGCCAGCCCTTAAAGACCAAGGGCCTACCTGGCACTGCAAATGTTTCTGCCCAGAGAAACAAAACTCAGCACCTCACGTTAATGGTCCCAGTTTGCAGAGCTCCATGGGAACTCTCAAAGCAGCCTGAGTTGGCACAGGTGGCAGCTTGTCCCTGGGCAGCATCTTGATATTCGTGGAAATTCAGATGGCTGCCTGCCCCTAAAGACCAAGGGCCTACCTGGCACTGCAAATGCTTCTGTCCGGAGAAACAAAACTCAGCACCCCAGGTTCATGGTCTCAGTTTGCAGAGCTCCATGGGCACTCTCAAAGCAGCCCGAGTTGGCACAGGTGGCAGCTTTTTCCTGGGCGGCATCTAGATATTCGTGGAAATCCTGCAGGCAGCCGGCCCCCAAGGGCCAAGGGCCGACCTGGTACTGACAAAGGCTTCTGCCAGGGGAAACAAAACCCAGCACCCCACGTTTCTGGTCTCAGTTTGCAGAGCTCCGTGGGCACCCTCAAAGCAGCCCGAGTTGGCACAGGTGGCAGCTAGTCCCTGGGCAGCATCTTGATATTCGTGGAAATCTTGCTGCCAGCCTGCCCCTAAGGAACAAGGGCCTACCTGGTACTGAGAGAGGCTTCTGCCCGGGAAAACAAAACCCACAACCCTACGTTCCTGGTCTCAGTTTGCAGAGCTCCGTGGGCACCCTCAAAGCAGCGCGAGTTGGCCCAAGTGGCAGCTTGTCCCTGGGCAGCATCTTGATATTCGTGGAAATCCAGCAGGCAGACGGCCCTGAAGTTCCGAGAGCCTGCCTGGTACTGCAAATGCTTCTGCCCGGGGAAACAAAACTCACCAAGGCAAGTTCCTGGTCTAACTTTGCAGAGCTCCATGGGCACTCTCAAAGCAGCCCGAGTTGGCACAGGTGGCAGCTTGTCCCTGGGTGGCATCTTGATATTCGTGGAAATCCAGCAGGCAGACTGCCTCTAAGGGCTGAGGGCCTACTTCGTACTGACAAAGGCTTCTGCCCGGGAAAACAAAACCCATAAGCCCACATACTTTCTCTCAGTTTGAAGAGCTCCGTGGGCACTCTCAAAGCAGCGCGAGTTGGCACAAGTGGCAGCTTGTCCCTGGGCGGCATCTTGATATTTGTGGAAATCCTGCAGGCAGCCGGCCCCCAAGGGCCAAGGGCCGACCTGGTACTGACAAAGGCTTCTGCCCGGGAAAACAAAACCCACCACCCCACGTTTCTGGTCTCAGTTTGCAGAGCTCCGTGGGCACTCTCAAAGCAGCCCGAGTTGGCACAGGTGGCAGCTTGTCCCTGGGCGGCATCTTGATATTTGTGGAAATCCTGCAGGCAGCCGGCCCCCAAGGGCCAAGGCCTGACCTGGTACTGACAAAGGCTTCTGCCCGGGGAAACAAAACCCACCACCCCATGTTCCACATCTCAGTTTGCAGAGCTCCATGGGCACTCTCAAAGCAGCCCGAGTTGGCACAGGTGGCAGCTTGTCCCTGGGCGGCATCTTGATATTCGTGGAAATCCAGCCGGCAGCCTGCCCCTGTGGAAGAAGGGCCGACCTGACACTGACAAAGGCTTCTGACCGGGAAAACAAAACTCACCACCCCACGTTCCTGGTCTCAGTTTGCAGAGCTCCATGGGCTCTCTCAAAGCAGCGCGAGTTGGCACATGTGGCAGCTTATCCCTGGGCGGCATGTTCAGATTCATGGAAATCCAGCAGGCTGCCGGCCCCAAAGGGCCGAGGGCCTACCTGGTACTGACAAAGGCTTCTGCCCGGGAAAACAATACTCAGAACACCACTTTCCTGGTCCCAGTTTGCAGAGATCCATGGGCACTCTCAAAGCAACCCGAGTTGGCACAGTTGGCAGCTTGTCCCTGGGCAGCATCTTGATATTCGTGGAAATCCAGCAGGCAGACTGCCCATAAGGAACAAGGACCCTCCTGGTACTGACAAAGGCTTCTGCCCTGGAAAACAAAACCCAGCACCCCACGTTTCTGGTCTCAGTTTGCAGAGCACCATGGGCACTCTCAAAGCCGCCCGAGTTGGCACAGGTGGCAGCTCCTCCGTGGGCAGCATCCTGATATTCGTGGAAATTCAGCAGGCTGACGGCCCTGAAAGACCGTGGGCCTACCTAGTACTGACAAATACTTCTGCCCGGGAAAACAAAACTCAGCACCCCACGGTCCTGGTCACAGTTTGCAGAGCTCCGTGGGCACTCTCAAAGCAGCGTGAGTTGGCAAAGGTGGCAGCTTGTCCCTGGGCGGAAACTTGATTTTCGTGGAAATCCTGGTGCCAGCCTCCCCCAAAGGGCCGAGGGCCTACCTGGTCCTGCAAATGTTTCTGCCCGGGAAAACAACACCGACAAACCCACGTTCCTGGTCTCAGTTTGAAGAGCTCTGTGGGCACTCTCAAAGCAGCCCGAGTTGGCACAGTTGGCAGCTTGTCCCTGGGCGGCATCTTGATATTCGTGGAAATCCTGCAGGCAGCTGGCCCCAAAGGGCCAACGGCCTACCTGGTACTGACAAAGGCTTCTGCCCGGGAAAACAAAACTCAGAACACCATGTTTCTGGTCTCAGTTTGCAGAGCACCATGGGCACTCTCAAAGCAGCCCGAGTTGGCACAGGTGGCAGCTTGTCCCTGGGCAGCATCTTGATATTCGTGGAAATCCAGCAGGCTGCCTGCCCTTAAGGACCGAGGGCCTACCTGGCACTGCAAATGCTTCTGCCCGGAGAAACAAAACTCAGCACCCCAGGTTCATGGTCTCAGTTTGCAGAGCTCCGTGGGCACTCTCAAAGCAGCCCGAGTTGGCACAGGTGGCAGAATATCCCTGGGCAGCATCTTGATATTCGTGGAAAGCTTGCTGCCAGCCTGCACCTAAGGAACAAGGGCATACCTGGTACTGAGAGAGGCTTCTGCCCGGGAAAACAAAACCCACAACCCTACGTTCCTGGTCTCAGTTTGCAGAGCTCCGTGGGCACCCTCATAGCAGCGCGAGTTGGCCCAAGTGGCAGCTGGTCCCTGGGC
The DNA here is from genome assembly GCF_015832195.1 of Motacilla alba alba. Taxonomy (NCBI): domain Eukaryota; kingdom Metazoa; phylum Chordata; class Aves; order Passeriformes; family Motacillidae; genus Motacilla; species Motacilla alba. Next base: position 583 of record NW_024037227.1, on the reverse strand, counting down.
AGCATCTTGATATTCGTGGAAATCCAGCCGGCAGCCTGCCCCTGAGGAACAAGGACTCTCCTGGTACTGACAAAGGCTTCTGCCCGGGGAAAGAAAACCCACCACCCCATGTTCCACATCTCAGTTTGCAGAGCTCCATGGGCACTCTCAAAGCAGCCCGAGTTGGCACAGGTGGCAGCTTGTCCCTGGGCGGCATCTTGATATTTGTGGAAATCCTGAAGGCAGCCGGCCCCCAAGGGCCAAGGGCCGACCTGGTACTGACAAAGGCTTCTGCCAGGGGAAACAAAACCCAGCACCCCAGGTTTCTGGTCTCAGTTTGCAGAGCTCCATGGGCACCCTCAAAGCAGCCCGAGTTGGCACAGGTGGCAGCTTGTCCCTGGGCAGCATCTTGATATTCGTGGAAATCCAGCAGGCAGTCGGCCCTGAAATTCCGAGGGCCTACCTGGTACTGACAAAGGCTTCTGCCCAGGGAAACAAAACTCAGCACCCCAGGTTCATGGTCTCAGTTTGCAGAGCTCCATGGGCACTCTCAAAGCAGCACGAGTTGGTACAGGTGGCAGCTTGTCCCTGGGCAGCATCTTGA
>NW_024037226.1:0-91003 GCF_015832195.1 Motacilla alba alba | reverse complement strand
GGACCCTCCTGGTACTGACAAAGGCTTCTGCCCTGGAAAACAAAACCCAGCACCCGACGTTTCTGGTCTCAGTTTGCAGAGCACCATGGGCACTCTCAAAGCAGCCCGAGTTGGCACAGGTGGCAGCTCCTCCGTGGGCAGCATCCTGATATTCGTGGAAATTCAGCAGGCTGACGGCCCTGAAAGACCGTGGGCCTACCTAGTACTGACAAATACTTCTGCCCGGGAAAACAAAACTCAGCACCCCACGGTCCTGGTCACAGTTTGCAGAGCTCCGTGGGCACTCTCAAAGCAGCGTGAGTTGGCAAAGGTGGCAGCTTGTCCCTGGGCGGAAACTTGATTTTCGTGGAAATCCTGGTGCCAGCCTCCCCCAAAGGGCCGAGGGCCTACCTGGTCCTGCAAATGTTTCTGCCCGGGAAAACAACACCGACAAACCCACGTTCCTGGTCTCAGTTTGAAGAACTCCGTGGGCACTCTCAAAGCAGCCCGAGTTGGCACAGGTGGCAGAATATCCCTGGGCAGCATTTTGATATTCGGGGAAATCTTGCTTCCAGGCTGTCCCTAAGGAACAAGGGCCTACTTGGTACTGACAAAGGCTTCTGCCCTGGAAAACAAAACCCAGCACCCCACGTTTCTGGTCTCAGTTTGCAGAGCACCATGGGCACTCTCAAAGCAGCGTGAGTTGGCACAGGTGGCAGCTTGTCCCTGGGCAGCATCTTGATATTCGTGGAAATACAGCAGGCTGCCTGCCCTTCAGGACCGAGGGCCTACCTGGCACTGCAAATGCTTCTGCCCGGAGAAACAAAACTCAGCACCCCAGGTTCATGGTCTCAGTTTGCAGAGCTCCGTGGGCACTCTCAAAGCAGCCCGAGTTGGCACAGGTGGCAGAATATCCCTGGGCAGCATCTTGATATTCGTGGAAAGCTTGCTGCCAGCCTGCACCTAAGGAACAAGGGCATACCTGGTACTGAGAGAGGCTTCTGCCCGGGAAAACAAAACCCACAGTCCTACGTTCCTGGTCTCAGTTTGCAGAGCTCCGTGGGCACCCTCATAGCAGCACGAGTTGGCCCAAGTGGCAGCTGGTCCCTGGGCAGCATCTTGATATTCGTGGAAATCCAGCCGGCAGCCTGCCCCTGAGGAACAAGGACTCTCCTGGTACTGACAAAGGCTTCTGCCCGGGGAAAGAAAACCCACCAGCCCATGTTCCACATCTCAGTTTGCAGAGCTCCATGGGCACTCTCAAAGCAGCCCAAGTTGGCACAGGTGGCAGCTTGTCCCTGGGCGGCATCTTGATATTTGTGGAAATCCTGCAGGCAGCCGGCCCCCAAGGGCCAAGGGCCGACCTGGTACTGACAAAGGCTTCTGCCAGGGGAAACAAAACCCAGCACCCCACGTTTCTGGTCTCAGTTTGCAGAGCTCCATGGGCACCATCAAAGCAGCCCGAGTTGGCACAGGTGGCAGCTTGTCCCTGGGCAGCATCTTGATATTCGTGGAAATCCAGCAGGCAGTCGGCCCTGAAATTCCGAGGGCCTACCTGGTACTGACAAATGCTTCTGCCCGGGGAAACAAAACTCACCAACGCACGTTCCTGGTCTCACTTTGCAGAGCTCCAAGGGCACTCTCAAAGCAGCGCGAGTTGGCACAGGTGGCAGCTTGTCCTTTGGCAGCATCTTGATATTCATGGAAATCCAGCAGGCTGCCTGCCCTTAAAGACCAAGGGCCTACCTGGCACTGCAAATGCTTCTGCCCAGGGAAACAAAACTCAGCACCCCAGGTTCATGGTCTCAGTTTGCAGAGCTCCATGGGCACTCTCAAAGCAGCCCGAGAGTTGGCACAGGTGGCAGCTTGTCCCTGGGCAGCATCTTGATATTCGTGGAAATCTTCCTGCCAGCCTGCCCCTAAGGAACAAGGGCCTACCTGGCACTGAGAGAGGCTTCTGCCCGGGAATACAAAACCCACAATCCTACGTTCCTGGTCTCAGTTTGCAGAGCTCCGTGGGCACCCTCAAAGCAGCGCGAGTTGGCACAAGTGGCAGCTTGTCCCTGGGCAGCATCTTGATATTCGTGGAAATTGAGCCGCCAGCCTGCCCCTGAGGAACAAGGGCCTACCTGGTACTGACAAAGGCTTCTGCCCGGGGAAACAAAACCCACCACCCCACGTTCCACATCTCAGTTTGCAGAGCTCCATGGGCACTCTCAAAGCAGACCGAGTTAGCACAGGTGGCAGCTTGTCCCTGGGCGGCATCTTGGTATTGGCGGAAATCCAGCAGGCAGACGGCCCCTAAGGGCCGTGGGCCTACCTGGAACAGACAAAGGCTTCTGCCCAGTTAAACAAAATTCGCCAACACACGTTCATGGTCTCAGTTTGCAGAGCTCCATGGGTACTCTAAAATCAGCGTGAGTTGCCACAGGTGGCAGCTTGTCCCTGGGCGGCATCTTGATATTCGTCGAAATCCGGCAGGCCGACGGCCACTAAGGACTGAGAGCCTACCTGGTACTGACAAAGGCTTCTGCCCAGGAAAAAAAAACCCACCACCCCACGTTCCGGGTCTCAGTTTGCAGAGCTCTGTGGGCACTCTTAAAGCAGCCCGAGTTGGCACAGGTGGCAGCTTGCCCCTGGGCGGCATCTTGATATTGGCGGAAATCCAGCCGGCAGCCGGCCCATAAGTGCCAAGGGCCTACCTGGTACTGACAAATGCTTCTGCCCAGGGAAACAAAACAGACCAACCCACGTTAATGGTCTCAGTTTGCAGAGCTCCATGGGCACTCTCAAGGCAGCGCGAGTTGGCACAGGTGGCAGCTTGTCCCTGGGCAGCATCTTCAGATTCGCAAAAACCCAGCAGGCAGCTGGCCCCGAAGGGCGAAGGCCTACCTGGTACTGACAAAGGCTTCTGCCCAGGTAAACTAAGCTCACCACACCACGTGCCTGGTCTCAGATTGCAGAACTCCATGGGCACACTCAAAGCAGCCTGAGTTGGCACAGGTGGCAGCTTGTCCCTGGGCGGCATCTTGATATTGGCGGAAATCCAGCAGGCAGACGGCCCCTAAGGACTGAGGGCCTACCTGATACTGACACAGCTTCTGCCCCGGAATACAAAACTCACCAGCCCACGTTCCTGGTCTCAGTTGGCAGAGCTCTTTAGGCACTCTGCAAGCAGCCTGACTTGGCACTGGTGGCAGCCTGTCCCTTGGTGGCAACTTGAAATTCGTGGAAATCTAGCAACCAGCTAGCCGCAGTGGGCTGGTGTTGTGCGGCTTGCTTCTTCACCTCCTGCAAGCTGCCGGCTCTCCGTCTAGCGAAAGCGAAAGAGCCGCTACTTCGCGCACTGCTGCTTGTGCCGGTGGCGGTGCGCTCCGGAGCGCTGCTTCGGGCGAAAGACGCCGGCCAGCGGCACTTCGCTCCGGATAGCCCCGTACCTCCGTCTTCTGCCTCTCTCGTCGTCTGCATCCTAGCCAAAAGCTTCTCCATGACTTCTCGCCGAGAGAGAAAGTGTGCCAGCACTGCAAACATCTTCCGATCTTGTTTGACGAGTTCACCCAGTTCTTTGCATCTCGCAGCGCAAAGAGACCCGCAAGAGTTTCCACGGAGCGTTGCAGGAGCACTAGCAAGATGCATTGCAAAGTTGTCCAAAAACTTCTTCCATTCGCATGCTAACGTGATTTTCATAGGCATACTAATGGCAATCCACCATCCCGCAGCAGTAAGAGAGCTGCGCCCACAAGGCTGCTGTTGTGCGGCTTGCTTCTTCACCTCCTGCAAGCTGCCGGCTCTCCGTCTAGCGAAAGCGAAAGAGCCGCTTCTTCGCGCACTGCTGCTTGTGCCGGTGGCGGTGCGCTCCGGAGCGCTGCTTCGGGCGAAAGACGCCGGCCAGCGGCACTTCGCTCCGGATAGCCCCGTACCTCCGTCTTCTGCCTCTCTCGTCGTCTGCATCCTAGCCAATAGCTTCTCCATGACTTCTCGCCGAGAGAGAAAGTGTGCCAGCACTGCAAACATCTTCCGATCTTGCTTGACGAGTTCACCCAGTTCTTTGCATCTCGCAGCGCAAAGAGACCCGCAAGAGTTTCCACGGAGTGTTGCAGGAGCACTAGCAAGATGCATTGCAAAGTTGTCCAAAAACTTCTTCCATTCGCATGCTAACGTGATTTTCAAAGGCATGCGAGTGGCAATCCACCATCCCGCAGCAGTAAGAGAGCTGCGCCCACAATGCTGCTGTTGTGCGGCTTGCTTCTTCACCTCCTGCAAGCTGCCGGCTCTCCGTCTAGCGAAAGCGAAAGAGCCGCTACTTCGCGCACTGCTGCTTGTGCCGGTGGCGGTGCGCTCCGGCGCGCTGCTTCGGGCGAAAGACGCCGGCCAGCGGCACTTCGCTCCGGACAGCCCCGTACCTCCGTCTTCTGCCTCTCTCGTCGTCTGCATCCAAGCCAAAAGCTTCTCCATGACTTTTCGCCGACAGAAATTGGGTGCCAGCACAGCAAACGTCTCCCAGTCTTGGCCCTGATTTTTGTCGTGGCTGCGCATTGTTGAAGCATTTATCTTTTTAATAAAGCGGCGAATTTATTTCGAGATGGCTATGATCTCTTCATACTTATCCTTGTGCGGTCAAGACACAGCAACAATACATTCTTGAGAAAGGAAAACATCTCGAGAGATATTCCAGTCCATCGGTGTGGCGCAGCTGCTGAAAAAGGGCAAAGCTGAAGAACCTTGCTCATCTTAATTTCTGTGCATCTCGCAGCATGCGAAGCATGAGGCAGCCGAGCACCGCGCTTTTGTGCGCTCTTAATGGAATTGCAAAAAATCCCACAGCTTTTCATCCACAAGCACAGTCAGCTGCATTCGCTTTTGCTTCTTGAAAAACTCACCGCTCTCCTTATATCGGTGTAGATCTTGATCTCTGGTTCCTGGGACTTTACCCAAGTGTTTGCTGTTTTGTACTTTCTTCTTTGGCAGTCAGGAACTTGTATATATAATCTGGTACATGTTTCTTGGAAAACATTTCCTGTCTAAAAATGATACATAGCTGCAATTTACCCGACTGTATATAACTACTCTTTTACTGTATAAAAAAGTGTATTAGAATGATACACCACCTGAATTTCAATGATTGAAAAAAGCGTCTTACTTCTTTTTCCTATTATCTGTATTTCCTTCTCTTTGTTATGTTTCTTTGGCTATTATGTGCGTGCCCAATGGTTTTTCTGTTCCTGTTGTGGGACAGCAAATGTTCAGGCTCTTCTAATTTTGTCACTAATTAAATAATCCATCTTCCCCGCCGGAAAGATGCAGGATGTGTCTCATTTTCACTGCTCCTGTTTTGTTTCCTTATTCTTTTGAATGGCTCCCTGTCTTCCTACTCACACTCTGAGTAACGAATTTCTAATTTTCTTTCCTATCTGCCTTTATCAATTTTTCTCTGACTTGGATGCTATTGAATTAAGCCATGCCAAGTTGAAGAATTGCATCAAGAAGAGTGCTCAATGAAAAAAAAAACATTTAGTTTTGGGGTTCTATCACAGAAGAGTTCAAAGACTCTTCCCATGTGAAGAATATCTGATGAATATCTTAAAAACTATCATCTCTGTGTAAGTATTTTGCATCCAGTTCTTGCTCTAGTCCTTGCTTTGGCAAATTTGACACAAGTGAGGCATTGTGTGTTTTGCAGCTTCTAGGGAGATGGTTCCAGGTCTTGAGAAAGTCGTGGGCTTTGTCTCATCTTTAGACATCTGAAAATCACCTAGGCATCCCAAAGACTCATTAGAAATACAAATACCTGCAGGGAACCGGAGGTGAGCTTCATCTTACCATGTGTCTTGAACAGGGTGTTCTATGTGTGAAAGAGATTCTAGTCAGAATTCTGCTCAGTACAGTCCATCAAGTTGAGAGAATTGATCATTTTAATCTGGGCTTTAGATCCACAGAGGCTGAAGGTGTCTCCATGCTCCAGTGCCTATCAGTCTTCTCAAATATTTCAATCCATGAGTTGAATTCTAGAAGCAAAAACTTTTCTCCAGGTGACCTTTACCAAGAGACTCAATGTTAGGTGGAATCAAACAACTCCTTTTTTATCCATTTTATCGAAAGTGATCTTAAAGATTCAATCCATATGCTTAGGTGAGAGAAATCCTACCATTGGCAGATGGCATGTATTGGCCAGTATTGACAGCAGAAAGAAGCAAAAAAGCATGCCAAAAAATGCTGAATGCAGTAAGCAGACCATCAAGCAAACCGGTGGAAAAATAGTTGCTTTGTATGTAAGATGAATCGGAGAGATACATATGGAGTTCTTCATGATGTTTTTCATTGACATTTAAACTAGGAAAGAGGTTAAAACTATGATGGAAGGGATTAATTGCTTGATGTTAGAGTATTTCTTTAGAGAGACATAACAAGTGAATACATGTTTAACCAGTTATCGGCTTCCCATCAGCAATGGGTGCACTTTAATTGCCTTTAAAAGCTGTAATGAAATACTTTTTAAAGCAATTTTTTCCCCTTATTTTTGCAAGAGCTTTTTTCTGTTATTTTTGAAAAATAGGAAAAATTTCCAGTAAAGGATCAACGGGCTGCTCTGTCATTTAATATTAGAAAACACTTATGGTATACTTTCTAGAAGAAAAAGTACCTAAAAAAAGGAGTATTCCCATTATGCTTGTAAAACGATCTTCCAACCATAAGAAAATCAAAAATTATACTATTTCAAGGATCCCACACTCCTAGAACACATTCATTTAACACACTCATAATTTATCAAACACAGCTTGTAATTAGACCTCTAAGAGTCAAACAGAGCGTTGTATCCACAGGCACTGTGAGAGCAGCCTGAGGTGGCACAGGTGGCAGGTTGTACGTGAGCTAGATCTTGATCAATGCGGCATTACAGCAGCCAACCGGGGCCTGCACGCAAGGCCCATCCAAAAAATGTGGTGAGCTTTTTCCCAGGGAAACCAAACTCACCACCTCACCTTCCTGGTCTCAGGCCCCAAATGGCCACAAAAGTACTGTGCGGGCAACAGCCCAGGGAAAAAACCTCAACACCTCACCGTCTAGGTCTCAGTTTGCAGAGCTCTGTGGGCACTGTGCAAGCACCCAACGTTGGCACAGCTATCAGCCTTTAATTGGATGGCATCCTGATTAATACAGAAATCGAGCAGGCACCAAGCATCAACGTGCTTAGGGACACCTAGGTATTGTGCATTATACTGCCCAAGGAGAAAAAAACCCACCACCCCAAGGTCTTAGTCTCAGTTTGCAGAGCTCCATGGGCACTCTCAAAGCAGCCCGAGTTGGCACAGGTGGCAGAATATCCCTGGGCGGCATCTTGATATTCGTGGAAATCCAGCAGGCAGCCAGCCATGAAGGGCCGAGGGCCTACCTGGTACTGACAAAGGCTTCTGCCGAGGAAAAAAAAAAACTCACCATCCCACGCTCCTGGTTTCTGTTTGTAGAGCACCATGGGTACTCTCAAAGCAGCCCAAGTTGGCACAGGTGGCAGCTTGTTCCTGGGCGGCATCTAGATATGCGTGGAAATCCAGCAGGCAGACTGCCTCTAAGGGCCGAGGTCCTACTTGGTACTGACAAAGGGTTCTGCCCGGGAAAAAAAACCCCGAAACCCCACATACTTTGGCTCAGTTTGAAGAGATCCGTGGGCACTCTCAAAGCAGCGTGAGTTGGCACAGGTGGCAGCTTGTCCCTGGGCGGCATCTTGATATTCGTGGAAGTCTTGCTGCCAGCCTGCCCCTAAGGGCCGAGGGCCTACCTGGTACTTACAATGGCTTCTGCCCGGGGAAACATAACCCATAACCCCATGTACCCTGTCTCAGTTTTTAGAGCTCCGTGGGCACCCTCAAAGCAGCCCGAGCTGGCACAGGTGGCAGCTTGTCCCTGGGCAGCATCTTGATATTCGTGGAAATTCAGCAGGCAGCCTGCCCCTAAGGAACAAGGGCCTACCTGGTACTGAGAGAGGCTTCTGCCCGAGAAAACAAAACCCACAACCCTAGGTTATGGTCTCAGTTTGCAGAGCTCCGTGGGCACCCTCAAAGCAGCGCGAGTTGGCCCAAGTGGCAGCTTGTCCCTGGGCAGCATCTTGATATTCGTGGAAATCCAGCAGGCAGACGGCCCTGAAGTTCCGAGAGCCTGCCTGGTACTGCAAATGCTTCTGCCCGGGGAAACAAAACTCACCAAGGCAAGTTCCTGGTCTAACTTTGCAGAGCTCCATGGGCACTCTCAAAGCAGCCCGAGTTGGCACAGGTGGCAGCTTGTCCCTGGGTGGCATCTTGATATTCGTGGAAATCCAGCAGGCAGACTGCCTCTAAGGGCTGAGGGCCTACTTCGTACTGACAAAGTCTTCTGCCCGGGAAAACAAAACCCATAACCCCACATACTTTCTCTCAGTTTGAAGAGCTCCGTGGGCACTCTCAAAGCAGCCCGAGTTGGCACAAGTGGCAGCTTGTCCCTGGGCAGCATCTTGATATTCGTGGAAATCCTGCAGGCAGCTGGCCCCCAAGGGCCAAGGGCCGACCTGGTACTGACAAAGGCTTCTGCCCGGGAAAACAAAACTCAGAACACCACGTTTCTGGTCTCAGTTTGCAGAGCACCATGGACACTCTCAAAGCAGCGCGAGTTGGCACAGGTGGCAGCTTGTCCCTGGGCAGCATCTTGATATTCGTGGAAATCCAGCAGGCTGCCTGCCCTTAAGGACCGAGGGCGTACCTGGCACTTCAAATGCTTCTGCCCGGAGAAACAAAACTCAGCACCCCAGGTTCATGGTCTCAGTTTGCAGAGCTCCATGGGCACTCTCAAAGCAGCACGAGTTGGCACAGGTGGCAGCTTGTCCCTGGGCAGCATCTTGATATTCGTGGAAATCCAGCCGGCAGCCTGCCCCTGTGGAACAAGGGCCTTCCTGGTACTGACAAAGGCTTCTGCCCAGGGAAACAAAATCCACCACCCCACGTTCCACATCTCAGTTTGCAGAGCTCCGTGGGCACTCTCAAAGCAGCCCGAGTTGGCACAGGTGGCAGCTTGTCCCTGGGCGGCATCTTGATATTTGTGGAAATCCTGCAGGCAGCCGGCCCCCAAGGGCCAAGGGCCGACCTGGTACTGACAAAGGCTTCTGCCCGGGAAAACAAAACCCAGCACCCCACGTTTCTGGTCTCAGTTTGCAGAGCTCCGTGGGCACTCTCAAAGCAGCCCGAGTTGGCACAGGTGGCAGCTTGTCCCTGGGCGGCATCTTGATATTCGTGGAAATCCAGCAGGCAGCCTGCCCCTGTGGAACAAGGGCCGACCTGACACTGACAAAGGCTTCTGACCGGGAAAACAATACTCAGAACACCACTTTCCTGGTCCCTGTTTGCAGAGCTCCATGGGCACTCTCAAAGCAGCCCGAGTTGGCACAGGTGGCAGCTTGTCCCTGGGCAGCATCTTGATATTCGTGGAAATCCAGCAGGCAGACTGCCCATAAGGAACAAGGACCCTCCTGGTACTGACAAAGGCTTCTGCCCTGGAAAACAAAACCCAGCACCCCACGTTTCTGGTCTCAGTTTGCAGAGCTCCATGGGCACTCTCAAAGCAGCCCAAGTATGCACAGGTGGCAGCTTGTCCCTGGGCGGCATCTTGATATTCGTGGAAATACAGCAGGCTGCCTGCCCTTAAGGACCGAGGGCCTACCTGGCACTGCAAATGCTTCTGCCCGGAGAAACAAAACTCAGCACCCCAGCTTCATGGTCTCAGTTTGCAGAGCTCCGTGGGCACTCTCAAAGCAGCCCGAGTTGGCACAGGTGGCAGAATATCCCTGGGCAGCATCTTGATATTCGTGGAAAGCTTGCTGCCAGCCTGCACCTAAGGAACAAGGGCATACCTGGTACTGAGAGAGGCTTCTGCCCGGGAAAACAAAACCCACCACCCCACGTTCCAGGTCTCAGTTTGCAGAGCTCCATGGGCACCCTCATAGCAGCACGAGTTGGCCCAAGTGGCAGCTGGTCCCTGGGCAGCATCTTGATATTCGTGGAAATCCAGCCGGCAGCCTGCCCCTGAGGAACAAGGACTCTCCTGGTACTGACAAAGGCTTCTGCCCGGGGAAAGAAAACCCACCAGCCCATGTTCCACATCTCAGTTTGCAGAGCTCCATGGGCACTCTCAAAGCAGCCCAAGTTGGCACAGGTGGCAGCTTGTCCCTGGGCGGCATCTTGATATTTGTGGAAATCCTGCAGGCAGCCGGCCCCCAAGGGCCAAGGGCCGACCTGGTACTGACAAAGGCTTCTGCCAGGGGAAACAAAACCCAGCACCCCACGTTTCTGGTCTCAGTTTGCAGAGCTCCATGGGCACCATCAAAGCAGCCCGAGTTGGCACAGGTGGCAGCTTGTCCCTGGGCAGCATCTTGATATTTGTGGAAATCCAGCAGGCAGTCGGCCCTGAAATTCCGAGGGCCTACCTGGTACTGACAAATGCTTCTGCCCGGGGAAACAAAACTCACCAACGCACGTTCCTGGTCTCACTTTGCAGAGCTCCAAGGGCACTCTCAAAGCAGCGCGAGTTGGCACAGGTGGCAGCTTGTCCTTTGGCAGCATCTTGATATTCATGGAAATCCAGCAGGCTGCCTGCCCTTAAAGACCAAGGGCCTACCTGGCACTGCAAATGCTTCTGCCCAGGGAAACAAAACTCAGCACCCCAGGTTCATGGTCTCAGTTTGCAGAGCTCCATGGGCACTCTCAAAGCAGCCCGAGTTGGCACAGGTGGCAGCTTGTCCCTGGGCAGCATCTTGATATTCGTGGAAATCTTCCTGCCAGCCTGCCCCTAAGGAACAAGGGCCTACCTGGCACTGAGAGAGGCTTCTGCCCGGGAAAACAAAACCCACAATCCTACGTTCCTGGTCTCAGTTTGCAGTGCTCCGTGGGCACCCTCAAAGCAGCGCGAGTTGGCACAAGTGGCAGCTTGTCCCTGGGCAGCATCTTGATATTCGTGGAAATTGAGCCGCCAGCCTGCCCCTGAGGAACAAGGGCCTACCTGGTACTGACAAAGGCTTCTGCCCAGGGAAACAAAACCCACCACCCCACGTTCCACATCTCAGTTTGCAGAGCTCCATGGGCACTCTCAAAGCAGACCGAGTTAGCACAGGTGGCAGCTTGTCCCTGGGCGGCATCTTGGTATTGGCGGAAATCCAGCAGGCAGACGGCCCCTAAGGGCCGTGGGCCTACCTGGAACAGACAAAGGCTTCTGCCCAGTTAAACAAAATTCGCCAACACACGTTCATGGTCTCAGTTTGCAGAGCTCCATGGGTACTCTAAAATCAGCGTGAGTTGCCACAGGTGGCAGCTTGTCCCTGGGCGGCATCTTGATATTCGTCGAAATCCGGCAGGCCGACGGCCCCTAAGGACTGAGAGCCTTCCTGGTACTGACAAAGGCTTCTGCCCAGGAAAAAAAAACCCACCATCCCACGTTCCGGGTCTCAGTTTGCAGAGCACCATGGGCACTCTTAAAGCAGCCCGAGTTGGCACAGGTGGCAGCTTGCCCCTGGGCGGCATCTTGATATTGGCGGAAATCCAGCCGGCAGCCGGCCCATAAGTGCCAAGGGCCTACCTGGTACTGACAAATGCTTCTGCCCAGGGAAACAAAACAGACCAACCCACGTTAATGGTCTCAGTTTGCAGAGCTCCATGGGCACTCTCAAGGCAGCGCGAGTTGGCACAGGTGGCAGCTTGTCCCTGGGCAGCATCTTCAGATTCGCAAAAACCCAGCAGTCAGCTGGCCCCGAAGGGCGAAGGCCTACCTGGTACTGACAAGGCTTCTGCCCAGGTAAACTAAGCTCACCACACCACGTGCCTGGTCTCAGATTGCAGAACTCCATGGGCACACTCAAAGCAGCCTGAGTTGGCACAGGTGGCAGCTTGTCCCTGGGCGGCATCTTGATATTGGCGGAAATCCAGCAGGCAGACGGCCCCTAAGGACTGAGGGCCTACCTGATACTGACACAGCTTCTGCCCCGGAATACAAAACTCACCAGCCCACGTTCCTGGTCTCAGTTGGCAGAGCTCTTTAGGCACTCTGCAAGCAGCCTGACTTGGCACTGGTGGCAGCCTGTCCCTTGGTGGCAACTTGAAATTCGTGGAAATCTAGCAACCAGCTAGCCGCAGTGGGCTGGTGTTGTGCGGCTTGCTTCTTCACCTCCTGCAAGCTGCCGGCTCTCCGTCTAGCGAAAGCGAAAGAGCCGCTACTTCGCGCACTGCTGCTTGTGCCGGTGGCGGTGCGCTCCGGAGCGCTGCTTCGGGCGAAAGACGCCGGCCAGCGGCACTTCGCTCCGGATAGCCCCGTACCTCCGTCTTCTGCCTCTCTCGTCGTCTGCATCCTAGCCAAAAGCTTCTCCATGACTTCTCGCCGAGAGAGAAAGTGTGCCAGCACTGCAAACATCTTCCGATCTTGTTTGACGAGTTCACCCAGTTCTTTGCATCTCGCAGCGCAAAGAGACCCGCAAGAGTTTCCACGGAGCGTTGCAGGAGCACTAGCAAGATGCATTGCAAAGTTGTCCAAAAACTTCTTCCATTCGCATGCGAACGTGATTTTCATAGGCATACGAATGGCAACACACCATCCCGCAGCAGTAAGAGAGCTGCGTACACAAGGCTGCTGTTGTGCGGCTTGCTTCTTCACCTCCTGCAAGCTGCCGGCTCTCCGTCTAGCGAAAGCGAAAGAGCCGCTACTTCGCGCACTGCTGCTTGTGCCGGTGGCGGTGCGCTCCGGAGCGCTGCTTCGGGCGAAAGACGCCGGCCAGCGGCACTTCACTCCGGACAGCCCCGTACCTCCGTCTTCTGCCTCTCTCGTCGTCTGCATCCAAGCCAATAGCTTCTCCATGACTTCTCGCCCAGAGAGAAAGTGTGCCAGCACTGCAAACATCTTCCGATCTTGCTTGACGAGTTCACCCAGTTCTTTGCATCTCGCAGAGCAAAGAGACCCGCAAGAGTTTCCACGGAGTGTTGCAGGAGCACTAGCAAGATGCATTGCAAAGTTGTCCAAAAACTTCTTCCATTCGCATGCGAACGTGATTTTCAAAGGCATACGAGTGGCAATCCACCATTCCGCAGCAGCTCGAGAGCTGCGCCCACAATGCTGCTGTTGTGCGGCTTGCTTCTTCACCTCCTGCAAGCTGCCGGCTCTCCGTCTAGCGAAAGCGAAAGAGCCGCTACTTCGCGCACTGCTGCTTGTGCCGGTGGCGGTGCGCTCCGGCGCGCTGCTTCGGGCGAAAGACGCCGGCCAGCGGCACTTCGCTCCGGACAGCCCCGTACCTCTGTCTTCTGCCTCTCTCGTCGTCTGCATCCAAGCCAAAAGCTTCTCCATGACTTCTCGCCGAGAGAGAAAGTGTGCCAGCACTGCAAACATCTACCGATCTTGTTTGACGAGTTCACCCAGTTCTTTGCATCTCGCAGCGCAAAGAGACCCGCAAGAGTTTCCACGGAGTGTTGCAGGAGCACTAGCAAGATGCATTGCAAAGTTGTCCAAAAACTTCTTCCATTCGCATGCTAACGTGATTTTCAAAGGCATACGAGTGGCAATCCACCATCCCGCAGCAGTTCGAGAGCTGCGCCCACAAGGCTGCTGTTGTGCGGCTTGCTTCTTCACCTCCTGCAAGCTGCCGGCTCTCCGTCTAGCGAAGGCGAAAGAGCCGCTTCTTCGCGCACTGCTGCTTGTGCCGGTGGCGGTGCGCTCCGGAGCGCTGCTTCGGGCGAAAGACGCCGGCCAGCGGCACTTCGCTCCGGACAGCCCCGTACCTCCGTCTTCTGCCTCTCTCGTCGTCTGCATCCTAGCCAAAAGCTTCTCCATGACTTCTCGCCGAGAGAGAAAGTGTGCCAGCACTGCAAACATCTTCCGATCTTGTTTGACGAGTTCACCCAGTTCTTTGCATCTCGCAGCGCAAAGAGACCCGCAAGAGTTTCCACGGAGCGTTGCAGGAGCACTAGCAAGATGCATTGCAAAGTTGTCCAAAAACTTCTTCCATTCGCATGCTAACGTGATTTTCAAAGGCATACGAGTGGCAATCCACCATTCCGCAGCAGTTCGAGAGCTGCGCCCACAAGGCTGCTGTTGTGCGGCTTGCTTCTTCACCTCCTGCAAGCTGCCGGCTCTCCGTCTACCGAAGGCGAAAGAGCCGCTTCTTCGCGCACTGCTGCTTGTGCCGGTGGCGGTGCGCTCCGGAGCGCTGCTTCGGGCGAAAGACGCCGGCCAGCGGCACTTCGCTCCGGACAGCCCCGTACCTCCGTCTTCTGCCTCTCTCGTCGTCTGTATCCTAGCCAAAAGCTTCTCCATGACTTCTCGCCGAGAGAGAATGTGTGCCAGCACTGCAAACATCTACCGATCTTGTTTGACGAGTTCACCCAGTTCTTTGCATCTCGCAGCGCAAAGAGACCCGCAAGAGTTTCCACGGAGCGTTGCAGGAGCACTAGCAAGATGCATTGCAAAGTTGTCCAAAAACTTCTTCCATTCGCATGCTAACGTGATTTTCAAAGGCATGCGAGTGGCAATCCACCATCCCGCAGCAGTAAGAGAGCTGCGCCCACAATGCTGCTGTTGTGCGGCTTGCTTCTTCACCTCCTGCAAGCTGCCGGCTCTCCGTCTAGCGAAAGCGAAAGAGCCGCTACTTCGCGCACTGCTGCTTGTGCCGGTGGCGGTGCGCTCCGGCGCGCTGCTTCGGGCGAAAGACGCCGGCCAGCGGCACTTCGCTCCGGACAGCCCCGTACCTCCGTCTTCTGCCTCTCTCGTCGTCTGCATCCAAGCCAAAAGCTTCTCCATGACTTTTCGCCGACAGAAATTGGGTGCCAGCACAGCAAACGTCTCCCAGTCTTGGCCCTGATTTTTGTCGTGGCTGCGCATTGTTGAAGCATTTATCTTTTTAATAAAGCGGCGAATTTATTTCGAGATGGCTATGATCTCTTCATACTTATCCTTGTGCGGTCAAGACACAGCAACAATACATTCTTGAGAAAGGAAAACATCTCGAGAGATATTCCAGTCCATCGGTGTGGCGCAGCTGCTGAAAAAGGGCAAAGCTGAAGAACCTTGCTCATCTTAATTTCTGTGCATCTCGCAGCAGGCGAAGCATGAGGCAGCCGAGCACCGCGCTTTTGTGCGCTCTTAATGGAATTGCAAAAAATCCCACAGCTTTTCATCCACAAGCACAGTCAGCTGCATTCGCTTTTGCTTCTTGAAAAACTCACCGCTCTCCTTATATCGGTGTAGATCTTGATCTCTGGTTCCTGGGACTTTACCCAAGTGTTTGCTGTTTTGTACTTTCTTCTTTGGCAGTCAGGAACTTGTATATATAATCTGGTACATGTTTCTTGGAAAACATTTCCTGTCTAAAAATGATACATAGCTGCAATTTACCCGACTGTATATAACTACTCTTTTACTGTATAAAAAAAGTGTATTAGAATGATACACCACCTGAATTTCAATGATTGAAAAAAGCGTCTTACTTCTTTTTCCTATTCTCTGTATTTCCTTCTCTTTGTTATGTTTCTTTGGCTATTATGTGCGTGCCCAATGGTTTTTCTGTTCCTGTTGTGGGACAGCAAATGTTCAGGCTCTTCTAATTTTGTCACTAATTAAATAATCCATCTTCCCCGCCGGAAAGATGCAGGATGTGTCTCATTTTCACTGCTCCTGTTTTGTTTCCTTATTCTTTTGAATGGCTCCCTGTCTTCCTACTCACACTCTGAGTAACGAATTTCTAATTTTCTTTCCTATCTGCCTTTATCAATTTTTCTCTGACTTGGATGCTATTGAATTAAGCCATGCCAAGTTGAAGAATTGCATCAAGAAGAGTGCTCAATGAAAAAAAAAACATTTAGTTTTGGGGTTCTATCACAGAAGAGTTCAAAGACTCTTCCCATGTGAAGAATATCTGATGAATATCTTAAAAACTATCATCTCTGTGTAAGTATTTTGCATCCAGTTCTTGCTCTAGTCCTTGCTTTGGCAAATTTGACACAAGTGAGGCATTGTGTGTTTTGCAGCTTCTAGGGAGATGGTTCCAGGTCTTGAGAAAGTCGTGGGCTTTGTCTCATCTTTAGACATCTGAAAATCACCTAGGCATCCCAAAGACTCATTAGAAATACAAATACCTGCAGGGAACCGGAGGTGAGCTTCATCTTACCATGTGTCTTGAACAGGGTGTTCTATGTGTGAAAGAGATTCTAGTCAGAATTCTGCTCAGTACAGTCCATCAAGTTGAGAGAATTGATCATTTTAATCTGGGCTTTATATCCACAGAGGCTGAAGGTGTCTCCATGCTCCAGTGCCTATCAGTCTTCTCAAATATTTCAATCCATGAGTTGAATTCTAGAAGCAAAAACTTTTCTCCAGGTGACCTTTACCAAGAGACTCAATGTTAGGTGGAATCAAACAACTCCTTTTTTATCCATTTTATCGAAAGTGATCTTAAAGATTCAATCCATATGCTTAGGTGAGAGAAATCCTACCATTGGCAGATGGCATGTATTGGCCAGTATTGACAGCAGAAAGAAGCAAAAAAGCATGCCAAAAAATGCTGAATGCAGTAAGCAGACCATCAAGCAAACCGGTGGAAAAATAGTTGCTTTGTATGTAAGATGAATCGGAGAGATACATATGGAGTTCTTCATGATGTTTTTCATTGACATTTAAACTAGGAAAGAGGTTAAAACTATGATGGAAGGGATTAATTGCTTGATGTTAGAGTATTTCTTTAGAGAGACATAACAAGTGAATACATGTTTAACCAGTTATCGGCTTCCCATCAGCAATGGGTGCACTTTAATTGCCTTTAAAAGCTGTAATGAAATACTTTTTAAAGCAATTTTTTCCCCTTATTTTTGCAAGAGCTTTTTTCTGTTATTTTTGAAAAATAGGAAAAATTTCCAGTAAAGGATCAACGGGCTGCTCTGTCATTTAATATTAGAAAACACTTATGGTATACTTTCTAGAAGAAAAAGTACCTAAAAAAAGGAGTATTCCCATTATGCTTGTAAAACGATCTTCCAACCATAAGAAAATCAAAAATTATACTATTTCAAGGATCCCACACTCCTAGAACACATTCATTTAACACACTCATAATTTATCAAACACAGCTTGTAATTAGACCTCTAAGAGTCAAACAGAGCGTTGTATCCACAGGCACTGTGAGAGCAGCCTGAGGTGGCACAGGTGGCGGGTTGTACGTGAGCTAGATCTTGATCAATGCGGCATTACAGCAGCCAACCGGGGCCTGCACGCAAGGCCCATCCAAAAAATGTGGTGAGCTTTTTCCCAGGGAAACCAAACTCACCACCTCACCTTCCTGGTCTCAGGCCCCAAATGGCCACAAAAGTACTGTGCGGGCAACAGCCCAGGAAAAAAACCTCAACACCTCACCGTCTAGGTCTCAGTTTGCAGAGCTCTGTGGGCACTGTGCAAGCACCCAACGTTGGCACAGCTATCAGCCTTTAATTGGATGGCATCCTGATTAATACAGAAATCGAGCAGGCACCAAGCATCAACGTGCTTAGGGACACCTAGGTATTGTGCATTATACTGCCCAAGGAGAAAAAAACCCACCACCCCAAGGTCTTAGTCTCAGTTTGCAGAGTTCCGTGGGCACTCTCAAAGCAGCCAGAGCTAGCACAGGTGGCAGCTTGTCCCTGAGAGGCATCTTGATATTTGTGGATATCCAGGAGGCAACAGGCCCCTTAGGGCCGAGGGCCTACCTGGTACTGAGAAAGGCTTCTTCCCAGAAAAACAAAGCTCACCATCCCACGTTGCTGGTCTCAGTTTGTAGAGCTCCATGGGCACTCTCAAAGCAGCCCGAGTTGGCACAGGTGGCAGCTTGACCCGGGACGGCACCGTGATATTCGGGCAAATCCAGCGGGGAGCCGGCCGCTAAGGGTGGAGGGCCGACCTAGTACAGAGATAGTCTTCTACCCAGCAAAACAAGACACACTACCCGACGTTCCAGGCCACAGTTTGAAGAGCTCCATGGGCACTCTCAAAGCAGCCCGAGTTGGCACAGGTGGCAGCTTGTCCCTGGGCGGCATCTTGTTATTCGGGGAAATCCAGCCTGCAACCGGACCCATAGGGCCGAAGGCCTACCTGGTACTGACAAAGGCTTCTGCCGGGAAAACAAAACTCAGAACCCCACGGTCCCGGTCTCAGTTTGCAGAGCTCCATGGGCACTCTCAAAGCAGCCCGAGTTGGCACAGGTGGCAGAATATCCCTGGGCGGCATCTTGATATTCGTGGAAATCCAGCAGGCAGCCAGCCATGAAGGGCCGAGGGCCTACCTGGTACTGACAAAGGCTTCTGCCGAGGAAAAAAAAAAACTCACCATCCCACGCTCCTGGTTTCTGTTTGTAGAGCACCATGGGTACTCTCAAAGCAGCCCAAGTTGGCACAGGTGGCAGCTTGTTCCTGGGCGGCATCTAGATATGCGTGGAAATCCAGCAGGCAGACTGCCTCTAAGGGCCGAGGTCCTACTTGGTACTGACAAAGGGTTCTGCCCGCGAAAAAAAAACCCGAAACCCCACATACTTTGGCTCAGTTTGAAGAGATCCGTGGGCACTCTCAAAGCAGCGTGAGTTGGCACAGGTGGCAGCTTGTCCCTGGGCGGCATCTTGATATTCGTGGAAGTCTTGCTGCCAGCCTGCTCCTAAGGGCCGAGGGCCTACCTGGTACTTACAATGGCTTCTGCCCGGGGAAACATAACCCATAACCCCATGTACCCTGTCTCAGTTTTTAGAGCTCCGTGGGCACCCTCAAAGCAGCCCGAGCTGGCACAGGTGGCAGCTTGTCCCTGGGCAGCATCTTGATATTCGTGGAAATTCAGCAGGCAGCCTGCCCCTAAGGAACAAGGGCCTACCTGGTACTGAGAGAGGCTTCTGCCCGAGAAAACAAAACCCACAACCCTAGGTTATGGTCTCAGTTTGCAGAGCTCCGTGGGCACCCTCAAAGCAGCGCGAGTTGGCCCAAGTGGCAGCTTGTCCCTGGGCAGCATCTTGATATTTGTGGAAATCCAGCAGGCAGACGGCCCTGAAGTTCCGAGAGCCTGCCTGGTACTGCAAATGCTTCTGCCCGGGGAAACAAAACTCACCAAGGCAAGTTCCTGGTCTAACTTTGCAGAGCTCCATGGGCACTCTCAAAGCAGCCCGAGTTGGCACAGGTGGCAGCTTGTCCCTGGGTGGCATCTTGATATTCGTGGAAATCCAGCAGGCAGACTGCCTCTAAGGGCTGAGGGCCTACTTCGTACTGACAAAGGCTTCTGCCCGGGAAAACAAAACCCATAACCCCACATACTTTCTCTCAGTTTGAAGAGCTCCGTGGGCACTCTCAAAGCAGCCCGAGTTGGCACAGGTGGCAGCTTGTCCCTGGGCGTCATCTTGATATTTGTGGAAATCCTGCAGGCAGCCTGCCCCCAAGGGCCAAGGGCCGACCTGGTACTGACAAAGGCTTCTGCCCGGTGAAACAAAACCCACCACCCCACGTTCCAGGTCTCAGTTTGCAGAGCTCCATGGGCACTCTCAAACCAGCCCGAGTTGGCACAGGTGGCAGCTTGTCCCTGGGCGGCATCTTGATATTCGTGGAAATCCAGCCGGCAGCCTGCCCCTGTGGAACAAGGGCCGACCTGACACTGACAAAGGCTTCTGACCGGGAAAACAAAACTCACCACCCCACGTTCCTGGTCTCAGTTTGCAGAGCTCCATGGGCTCTCTCAAAGCAGCGCGAGTTGGCACATGTGGCAGCTTATCCCTGGGCGGCATGTTCAGATTCACGGAAATCCAGCAGGCTGCCGGCCCCAAAGGGCCGAGGGCCTACCTGGTACTGACAAAGGCTTCTGACCGGGAAAACAATACTCAGAACACCACTTTCCTGGTCCCAGTTTGCAGAGCTCCATGGGCACTCTCAAAGCAGCCCGAGTTGGCACAGGTGGCAGATTGTCCCTGGGCAGCATTTTGATATTCGGGGAAATCTTGCTGCCAGGCTGTCCCTAAGGAACAAGGGCCTACTTGGTACTGACAAAGGCTTCTGCCCTGGAAAACAAAACCCAGCACCCCACGTTTCTGGTCTCAGTTTGCAGAGCACCTTGGGCACTCTCAAAGCAGCGTGAGTTGGCACAGGTGGCAGCTTGTCCCTGGGCAGCATCTTGATATTCGTGGAAATCCAGCAGGCTGCCTGCCCTTAAGGACCGAGGGCCTACCTGGCACTGCAAATGCTTCTGCCCGGAGAAACAAAACTCAGCACCCCAGGTTCATGGTCTCAGTTTGCAGAGCTCCGTGGGCACTCTCAAAGCAGCCCGAGTTGGCACAGGTGGCAGAATATCCCTGGGCAGCATCTTGATATTCGTGGAAAGCTTGCTGCCAGCCTGCACCTAAGGAACAAGGGCATACCTGGTACTGAGAGAGGCTTCTGCCCGGGAAAACAAAACCCACAACCCTACGTTCCTGGTCTCAGTTTGCAGAGCTCCGTGGGCACCCTCATAGCAGCGCGAGTTGGCCCAAGTGGCAGCTGGTCCCTGGGCAGCATCTTGATATTCGTGGAAATCCAGCCGGCAGCCTGCCCCTGAGGAACAAGGGCCTTCCTGGTACTGACAAAGGCTTCTGCCCAGGGAAACAAAATCCACCACCCCACGTTCCACATCTCAGTTTGCAGAGCTCCGTGGGCACTCTCAAAGCAGCCCGAGTTGGCACAGGTGGCAGCTTGTCCCTGGGCGGCATCTTGATATTTGTGGAAATCCTGCAGGCAGCCTGCCCCCAAGGGCCAAGGGCCGACCTGGTACTGACAAAGGCTTCTGCCCGGTGAAACAAAACCCACCACCCCACGTTCCAGGTCTCAGTTTGCAGAGCTCCATGGGCACTCTCAAACCAGCCCGAGTTGGCACAGGTGGCAGCTTGTCCCTGGGCGGCATCTTGATATTCGTGGAAATCCAGCCGGCAGCCTGCCCCTGTGGAACAAGGGCCGACCTGACACTGACAAAGGCTTCTGACCGGGAAAACAAAACTCACCACCCCACGTTCCTGGTCTCAGTTTGCAGAGCTCCATGGGCTCTCTCAAAGCAGCGCGAGTTGGCACATGTGGCAGCTTATCCCTGGGCGGCATGTTCAGATTCACGGAAATCCAGCAGGCTGCCGGCCCCAAAGGGCCGAGGGCCTACCTGGTACTGACAAAGGCTTCTGACCGGGAAAACAATACTCAGAACACCACTTTCCTGGTCCCAGTTTGCAGAGCTCCATGGGCACTCTCAAAGCAGCCCGAGTTGGCACAGGTGGCAGATTGTCCCTGGGCAGCATTTTGATATTCGGGGAAATCTTGCTGCCAGGCTGTCCCTAAGGAACAAGGGCCTACTTGGTACTGACAAAGGCTTCTGCCCTGGAAAACAAAACCCAGCACCCCACGTTTCTGGTCTCAGTTTGCAGAGCACCTTGGGCACTCTCAAAGCAGCGTGAGTTGGCACAGGTGGCAGCTTGTCCCTGGGCAGCATCTTGATATTCGTGGAAATCCAGCAGGCTGCCTGCCCTTAAGGACCGAGGGCCTACCTGGCACTGCAAATGCTTCTGCCCGGAGAAACAAAACTCAGCACCCCAGCTTCATGGTCTCAGTTTGCAGAGCTCCGTGGGCACTCTCAAAGCAGCCCGAGTTGGCACAGGTGGCAGAATATCCCTGGGCAGCATCTTGATATTCGTGGAAAGCTTGCTGCCAGCCTGCACCTAAGGAACAAGGGCATACCTGGTACTGAGAGAGGCTTCTGCCCGGGAAAACAAAACCCACAACCCTACGTTCCTGGTCTCAGTTTGCAGAGCTCCGTGGGCACCCTCATAGCAGCGCGAGTTGGCCCAAGTGGCAGCTGGTCCCTGGGCAGCATCTTGATATTCGTGGAAATCCAGCCGGCAGCCTGCCCCTGAGGAACAAGGACTCTCCTGGTACTGACAAAGGCTTCTGCCCGGGGAAAGAAAACCCACCAGCCCATGTTCCACATCTCAGTTTGCAGAGCTCCATGGGCACTCTCAAAGCAGCCCAAGTTGGCACAGGTGGCAGCTTGTCCCTGGGCGGCATCTTGATATTTGTGGAAATCCTGCAGGCAGCCGGCCCCCAAGGGCCAAGGGCCGACCTGGTACTGACAAAGGCTTCTGCCAGGGGAAACAAAACCCAGCACCCCACGTTTCTGGTCTCAGTTTGCAGAGCTCCATGGGCACCCTCAAAGCAGCCCGAGTTGGCACAGGTGGCAGCTTGTCCCTGGGCAGCATCTTGATATTCGTGGAAATCCAGCAGGCAGTCGGCCCTGAAATTCCGAGGGCCTACCTGGTACTGACAAATGCTTCTGCCCGGGGAAACAAAACTCACCAACGCACGTTCCTGGTCTCACTTTGCAGAGCTCCAAGGGCACTCTCAAAGCAGCGCGAGTTGGCACAGGTGGCAGCTTGTCCTTTGGCAGCATCTTGATATTCATGGAAATCCAGCAGGCTGCCTGCCCTTAAAGACCAAGGGCCTACCTGGCACTGCAAATGCTTCTGCCCAGGGAAACAAAACTCAGCACCCCAGGTTCATGGTCTCAGTTTGCAGAGCTCCATGGGCACTCTCAAAGCAGCCCGAGTTGGCACAGGTGGCAGCTTGTCCCTGGGCAGCATCTTGATATTCGTGGAAAGTTTGCTGCCAGCCTGCCCCTAAGGAACAAGGGCCTACCTGGCACTGAGAGAAGCTTCTGCCCGGGAAAACAAAACCCACAATCCTACGTTCCTGGTCTCAGTTTGCAGAGCTCCGTGGGCACCCTCAAAGCAGCGCGAGTTGGCACAAGTGGCAGCTTGTCCCTGGGCAGCATCTTGATATTCGTGGAAATTGAGCCGCCAGCCTGCCCCTGATGAACAAGAGCCCTCCTGGTACTGACAAAGGCTTCTGCCCAGGGAAGCAAAACCCACCACCCCACGTTCCACATCTCAGTTTGCAGAGCTCCATGGGCACTCTCAAAGCAGACCGAGTTAGCACAGGTGGCAGCTTGTCCCTGGGCGGCATCTTGGTATTGGCGTAAATCCAGCAGGCAGACGGCCCCTAAGGGCCGTGGGCCTACCTGGAACAGACAAAGGCTTCTGCCCAGTTAAACAAAATTCGCCAACACACGTTCATGGTCTCAGTTTGCAGAGCTCCATGGGTACTCTAAAATCAGCGTGAGTTGCCACAGGTGGCAGCTTGTCCCTGGGCGGCATCTTGATATTCGTCGAAATCCGGCAGGCCGACGGCCCCTAAGGACTGAGAGCCTACCTGGTACTGACAAAGGCTTCTGCCCAGGAAAAAAAAACCCACCACCCCACGTTCCTGGTCTCAGTTTGCAGAGCTCCATGGGCACTCTCAAGGCAGCGCGAGTTGGCACAGGTGGCAGCTTGTCCCTGGGCAGCATCTTCAGATTCGCAAAAACCCAGCAGGCAGCTGGCCCCGAAGGGCGAAGGCCTACCTGGTACTGACAAAGGCTTCTGCCCAGGTAAACTAAGCTCACCACACCACGTGCCTGGTCTCAGATTGCAGAACTCCATGGGCACACTCAAAGCAGCCCGAATTGGCACAGGCGGCAGTTTGTCCCTGGGCGGCATCTTGATATTGGCGGAAATCCAGCGAGCAGCCGCCCCAAAGGGCCAAGGGCCTATCTGGTACTGACAAAGGCTTCTGCCCGGGGAAAGAAAACCCACCAGCCCACGTTCCTGGTCTCAGTTGGCAGAGCTCTTTAGGCACTCTGCAAGCAGCCTGACTTGGCACTGGTGGCAGCCTGTCCCTTGGTGGCAACTTGAAATTCGTGGAAATCTAGCAACCAGCTAGCCGCAGTGGGCTGGTGTTGTGCGGCTTGCTTCTTCACCTCCTGCAAGCTGCCGGCTCTCCGTCTAGCGAAGGCGAAAGAGCCGCTTCTTCGCGCACTGTGCTTGTGCCGGTGGCGGTGCGCTCCGGAGCGCTGCTTCGGGCGAAAGACGCCCGCGAGCGGCACTTCGCTCCGGACAGCTCCGTACCTCCGTCTTCTGCCTCTCTCGTCGTCTGCATCCTAGCCAAAAGCTTCTCCATGACTTCTCGCCGAGAAAGAAAGTGTGCCAGCACTGCAAACATCTTCCGATCTTGTTTGACGAGTTCACCCAGTTCTTTGCATCTCGCAGCGCAAAGAGACCCGCAAGAGTTTCCACGGAGCGTTGCAGGAGCACTAGCAAGATGCATTGCAAAGTTGTCCAAAAACTTCTTCCATTCGCATGCTAACGTGATTTTCAAAGGCATACGAGTGGCATTCCACCATCCCGCAGCAGTTCGAGAGCTGCGCCCACAATGCTGCTGTTGTGCGGCTTGCTTCTTCACCTCCTGCAAGCTGCCGGCTCTCCGTCTAGCGAAAGCGAAAGAGCCGCTTCTTCGCGCACTGCTGCTTGTGCCGGTGGCGGTGCGCTCCGGAGCGCTGCTTCGGGCGAAAGACGCCGGCCAGCGGCACTTCACTCCGGACAGCCCCGTACCTCCGGCTTCTGCCTCTCTCGTCGTCTGCATCCTAGCCAAAAGCTTCTCCATGACTTCTCGCCGAGAGAGAAAGTGTGCCAGCACTGCAAACATCTTCCGATCTTGCTTGACGAGTTCACCCAGTTCTTTGCATCTCGCAGAGCAAAGAGACCCGCAAGAGTTTCCACGGAGCGTTGCAAGAGCACTAGCAAGATGCATTGCAAAGTTGTCCAAAAACTTCTTCCATTCGCATGCTAACGTGATTTTCAAAGGCATACGAGTGGCAATCCACCATCCCGCAGCAGTTCGAGAGCTGCGCCCACAATGCTGCTGTTGTGCGGCTTGCTTCTTCACCTCCTGCAAGCTGCCGGCTCTCCGTCTAGTGAAAGCGAAAGAGCCGCTTCTTCGCGCACTGCTGCTTGTGCCGGTGGCGGTGCGCTCCGGAGCGCTGCTTCGGGCGAAAGACGCCGGCCAGCGGCACTTCGCTCCGGACAGCCCCGTACCTCCGTCTTCTGCCTCTCTCGTCGTCTGCATCCTAGCCAAAAGCTTCTCCATGACTTCTCGCCGAGAGAGAAAGGGTGCCAGCACTGCAAACATCTTCCGATCTTGCTTGACGAGTTCACCCAGTTCTTTGCATCTCGCAGCTCAAAGAGACCCGCAAGAGTTTCCACGGAGCGTTGCAGGAGCACTAGCAAGATGCATTGCAAAGTTGTCCAAAAACTTCTTCCATTCGCATGCTAACGTGATTTTCAAAGGCATACGAGTGGCAATCCACCATCCCGCAGCAGTTCGAGAGCTGCGCCCACAATGCTGCTGTTGTGCGGCTTGCTTCTTCACCTCCTGCAAGCTGCCGGCTCTCCGTCTAGCGAAAGCGATAGAGCCGCTACTTCGCGCACTGCTGCTTGTGCCGGTGGCGGTGCGCTCCGGCGCGCTGCTTCGGGCGAAAGACGCCGGCCAGCGGCACTTCGCTCCGGACAGCCCCGTACCTCCGTCTTCTGCCTCTCTCGTCGTCTGCATCCTAGCCAAAAGCTTCTCCATGACTTCTCGCCGAGAGAGAAAGTGTGCCAGCACTGCAAACATCTTCCGATCTTGCTTGACGAGTTCACCCAGTTCTTTGCATCTCGCAGAGCAAAGAGACCCGCAAGAGTTTCCACGGAGCGTTGCAGGAGCACTAGCAAGATGCATTGCAAAGTTGTCCAAAAACTTCTTCCATTCGCATGCTAACGTGATTTTCAAAGGCATACGAGTGGCAATCCACCATCCCGCAGCAGTTCGAGAGCTGCGCCCACAATGCTGCTGTTGTGCGGCTTGCTTCTTCACCTCCTGCAAGCTGCCGGCTCTCCGTCTAGCGAAAGCGAAAGAGCCGCTACTTCGCGCACTGCTGCTTGTGCCGGTGGCGGTGCGCTCCGGCGCGCTGCTTCGGGCGAAAGACGCCGGCCAGCGGCACTTCGCTCCGGACAGCCCCGTACCTCCGTCTTCTGCCTCTCTCGTCATCTGCATCCTAGCCAAAAGCTTCTCCATGACTTCTCGCCGAGAGAGAAAGTGTGCCAGCACTGCAAACATCTTCCGATCTTGCTTGACGAGTTCACCCAGTTCTTTGCATCTCGCAGCGCAAAGAGACCCGCAAGAGTTTCCACGGAGTGTTGCAGGAGCACTAGCAAGATGCATTGCAAAGTTGTCCAAAAACTTCTTCCATTCGCATGCTAACGTGATTTTCAAAGGCATACGAGTGGCAATCCACCATCCCGCAGCAGTTCGACAGCTGCGCCCACAATGCTGCTGTTGTGCGGCTTGCTTCTTCACCTCCTGCAAGCTGCCGGCTCTCCGTCTACCGAAGGCGAAAGAGCCGCTTCTTCGCGCACTGCTGCTTGTGATGGTCTCGTTGCGCCCCCGTGTGGTGCTTCGGGCGAAAGACGCCGGCCAGCGGCACTTCGCTCCGGACAGCCCCGTACCTCCGTCTTCTGCTTCTCTCGTCGTCTGCATCCAAGCCGAAAGCTTCTCCATGACTTTTCGCCGACAGAAATTGGGTGCCAGCACAGCAAACGTCTCCCAGTCTTGGCCCTGATTTTTGTCGTGGCTGCGCATTGTTGAAGCATTTATCTTTTTAATAAAGCGGCGAATTTATTTCGAGATGGCTATGATCTCTTCATACTTATCCTTGTGCGGTCAAGACACAGCAACAATACATTCTTGAGAAAGGAAAACATCTCGAGAGATATTCCAGTCCATCGGTGTGGCGCAGCTGCTGAAAAAGGGCAAAGCTGAAGAACCTTGCTCATCTTAATTTCTGTGCATCTCGCAGCATGCGAAGCATGAGGCAGCCGAGCACCGCGCTTTTGTGCGCTCTTAATGGAATTGCAAAAAATCCCACAGCTTTTCATCCACAAGCACAGTCAGCTGCATTCGCTTTTGCTTCTTGAAAAACTCACCGCTCTCCTTATATCGGTGTAGATCTTGATCTCTGGTTCCTGGGACTTTACCCAAGTGTTTGCTGTTTTGTACTTTCTTCTTTGGCAGTCAGGAACTTGTATATATAATCTGGTACATGTTTCTTGGAAAACATTTCCTGTCTAAAAATGATACATAGCTGCAATTTACCCGACTGTATATAACTACTCTTTTACTGTATAAAAAAGTGTATTAGAATGATACACCACCTGAATTTCAATGATTGAAAAAAGCGTCTTACTTCTTTTTCCTATTCTCTGTATTTCCTTCTCTTTGTTATGTTTCTTTGGCTATTATGTGCGTGCCCAATGGTTTTTCTGTTCCTGTTGTGGGACAGCAAATGTTCAGGCTCTTCTAATTTTGTCACTAATTAAATAATCCATCTTCCCCGCCGGAAAGATGCAGGATGTGTCTCATTTTCACTGCTCCTGTTTTGTTTCCTTATTCTTTTGAATGGCTCCCTGTCTTCCTACTCACACTCTGAGTAACGAATTTCTAATTTTCTTTCCTATCTGCCTTTATCAATTTTTCTCTGACTTGGATGCTATTGAATTAAGCCATGCCAAGTTGAAGAATTGCATCAAGAAGAGTGCTCAATGAAAAAAAAAACATTTAGTTTTGGGGTTCTATCACAGAAGAGTTCAAAGACTCTTCCCATGTGAAGAATATCTGATGAATATCTTAAAAACTATCATCTCTGTGTAAGTATTTTGCATCCAGTTCTTGCTCTAGTCCTTGCTTTGGCAAATTTGACACAAGTGAGGCATTGTGTGTTTTGCAGCTTCTAGGGAGATGGTTCCAGGTCTTGAGAAAGTCGTGGGCTTTGTCTCATCTTTAGACATCTGAAAATCACCTAGGCATCCCAAAGACTCATTAGAAATACAAATACCTGCAGGGAACCGGAGGTGAGCTTCATCTTACCATGTGTCTTGAACAGGGTGTTCTATGTGTGAAAGAGATTCTAGTCAGAATTCTGCTCAGTACAGTCCATCAAGTTGAGAGAATTGATCATTTTAATCTGGGCTTTAGATCCACAGAGGCTGAAGGTGTCTCCATGCTCCAGTGCCTATCAGTCTTCTCAAATATTTCAATCCATGAGTTGAATTCTAGAAGCAAAAACTTTTCTCCAGGTGACCTTTACCAAGAGACTCAATGTTAGGTGGAATCAAACAACTCCTTTTTTATCCATTTTATCGAAAGTGATCTTAAAGATTCAATCCATATGCTTAGGTGAGAGAAATCCTACCATTGGCAGATGGCATGTATTGGCCAGTATTGACAGCAGAAAGAAGCAAAAAAGCATGCCAAAAAATGCTGAATGCAGTAAGCAGACCATCAAGCAAACCGGTGGAAAAATAGTTGCTTTGTATGTAAGATGAATCGGAGAGATACATATGGAGTTCTTCATGATGTTTTTCATTGACATTTAAACTAGGAAAGAGGTTAAAACTATGATGGAAGGGATTAATTGCTTGATGTTAGAGTATTTCTTTAGAGAGACATAACAAGTGAATACATGTTTAACCAGTTATCGGCTTCCCATCAGCAATGGGTGCACTTTAATTGCCTTTAAAAGCTGTAATGAAATACTTTTTAAAGCAATTTTTTCCCCTTATTTTTGCAAGAGCTTTTTTCTGTTATTTTTGAAAAATAGGAAAAATTTCCAGTAAAGGATCAACGGGCTGCTCTGTCATTTAATATTAGAAAACACTTATGGTATACTTTCTAGAAGAAAAAGTACCTAAAAAAAGGAGTATTCCCATTATGCTTGTAAAACGATCTTCCAACCATAAGAAAATCAAAAATTATACTATTTCAAGGATCCCACACTCCTAGAACACATTCATTTAACACACTCATAATTTATCAAACACAGCTTGTAATTAGACCTCTAAGAGTCAAACAGAGCGTTGTATCCACAGGCACTGTGAGAGCAGCCTGAGGTGGCACAGGTGGCAGGTTGTACGTGAGCTAGATCTTGATCAATGCGGCATTACAGCAGCCAACCGGGGCCTGCACGCAAGGCCCATCCAAAAAATGTGGTGAGCTTTTTCCCAGGGAAACCAAACTCACCACCTCACCTTCCTGGTCTCAGGCCCCAAATGGCCACAAAAGTACTGTGCGGGCAACAGCCCAGGAAAAAAACCTCAACACCTCACCGTCTAGGTCTCAGTTTGCAGAGCTCTGTGGGCACTGTGCAAGCACCCAACGTTGGCACAGCTATCAGCCTTTAATTGGATGGCATCCTGATTAATACAGAAATCGAGCAGGCACCAAGCATCAACGTGCTTAGGGACACCTAGGTATTGTGCATTATACTGCCCAAGGAGAAAAAAACCCACCACCCCAAGGTCTTAGTCTCAGTTTGCAGAGTTCCGTGGGCACTCTCAAAGCAGCCAGAGCTAGCACAGGTGGCAGCTTGTCCCTGAGAGGCATCTTGATATTTGTGGATATCCAGGAGGCAACAGGCCCCTTAGGGCCGAGGGCCTACCTGGTACTGACAAAGGCTTCTTCCCAGAAAAACAAAGCTCACCATCCCACGTTGCTGGTCTCAGTTTGTAGAGCTCCATGGGCACTCTCAAAGCAGCGCGAGTTGGCACAGGTGGCAGCTTGACCCGGGACGGCACCGTGATATTCGGGCAAATCCAGCGGGGAGCCGGCCGCTAAGGGTGGAGGGCCGACCTAGTACAGAGATAGTCTTCTACCCAGCAAAACAAGACACACTACCCGACGTTCCAGGCCACAGTTTGAAGAGCTCCATGGGCACTCTCAAAGCAGCCCGAGTTGGCACAGGTGGCAGCTTGTCCCTGGGCGGCATCTTGTTATTCGGGGAAATCCAGCCTGCAACCGGACCCATAGGGCCGAAGGCCTACCTGGTACTGACAAAGGCTTCTGCCGGGAAAACAAAACTCAGAACCCCACGGTCCCGGTCTCAGTTTGCAGAGCTCCATGGGCACTCTCAAAGCAGCCCGAGTTGGCACAGGTGGCAGAATATCCCTGGGCGGCATCTTGATATTCGTGGAAATCCAGCAGGCAGCCAGCCATGAAGGGCCGAGGGCCTACCTGGTACTGACAAAGGCTTCTGCCGAGGAAAAAAAAAAAACTCACCATCCCACGCTCCTGGTTTCTGTTTGTAGAGCACCATGGGTACTCTCAAAGCAGCCCAAGTTGGCACAGGTGGCAGCTTGTTCCTGGGCGGCATCTAGATATGCGTGGAAATCCAGCAGGCAGACTGCCTATAAGGGCCGAGGTCCTACTTGGTACTGACAAAGGGTTCTGCCCGGGAAAAAAAAACCCGAAACCGCACATACTTTGGCTCAGTTTGAAGAGATCCGTGGGCACTCTCAAAGCAGCGTGAGTTGGCACAGGTGGCAGCTTGTCCCTGGGCGGCATCTTGATATTCGTGGAAGTCTTGCTGCCAGCCTGCCCCTAAGGGCCGAGGGCCGACCTGGTACTTACAATGGCTTCTGCCCGGGGAAACATAACCCATAACCCCATGTACCCTGTCTCAGTTTTTAGAGCTCCGTGGGCACCCTCAAAGCAGCCCGAGCTGGCACAGGTGGCAGCTTGTCCCTGGGCAGCATCTTGATATTCGTGGAAATTCAGCAGGCAGCCTGCCCCTAAGGAACAAGGGCCTACCTGGTACTGAGAGAGGCTTCTGCCCGAGAAAACAAAACCCACAACCCTAGGTTATGGTCTCAGTTTGCAGAGCTCCGTGGGCACCCTCAAAGCAGCGCGAGTTGGCCCAAGTGGCAGCTTGTCCCTGGGCAGCATCTTGATATTTGTGGAAATCCAGCAGGCAGACGGCCCTGAAGTTCCGAGAGCCTGCCTGGTACTGCAAATGCTTCTGCCCGGGGAAAGAAAACTCACCAAGGCAAGTTCCTGGTCTAACTTTGCAGAGCTCCATGGGCACTCTCAAAGCAGCCCGAGTTGGCACAGGTGGCAGCTTGTCCCTGGGTGGCATCTTGATATTCGTGGAAATCCAGCAGGCAGACTGCCTCTAAGGGCTGAGGGCCTACTTCGTACTGACAAAGGCTTCTGCCCGGGAAAACAAAACCCATAACCCCACATACTTTCTCTCAGTTTGAAGAGCTCCGTGGGCACTCTCAAAGCAGCCCGAGTTGGCACAGGTGGCAGCTTGTCCCTGGGCGTCATCTTGATATTTGTGGAAATCCTGCAGGCAGCCTGCCCCCAAGGGCCAAGGGCCGACCTGGTACTGACAAAGGCTTCTGCCCGGTGAAACAAAACCCACCACCCCACGTTCCAGGTCTCAGTTTGCAGAGCTCCATGGGCACTCTCAAACCAGCCCGAGTTGGCACAGGTGGCAGCTTGTCCCTGGGCGGCATCTTGATATTCGTGGAAATCCAGCCGGCAGCCTGCCCCTGTGGAACAAGGGCCGACCTGACACTGACAAAGGCTTCTGACCGGGAAAACAAAACTCACCACCCCACGTTCCTGGTCTCAGTTTGCAGAGCTCCATGGGCTCTCTCAAAGCAGCGCGAGTTGGCACATGTGGCAGCTTATCCCTGGGCGGCATGTTCAGATTCACGGAAATCCAGCAGGCTGCCGGCCCCAAAGGGCCGAGGGCCTACCTGGTACTGACAAAGGCTTCTGACCGGGAAAACAATACTCAGAACACCACTTTCCTGGTCCCAGTTTGCAGAGCTCCATGGGCACTCTCAAAGCAGCCCGAGTTGGCACAGGTGGCAGATTGTCCCTGGGCAGCATTTTGATATTCGGGGAAATCTTGCTGCCAGGCTGTCCCTAAGGAACAAGGGCCTACTTGGTACTGACAAAGGCTTCTGCCCTGGAAAACAAAACCCAGCACCCCACGTTTCTGGTCTCAGTTTGCAGAGCACCTTGGGCACTCTCAAAGCAGCGTGAGTTGGCACAGGTGGCAGCTTGTCCCTGGGCAGCATCTTGATATTCGTGGAAATCCAGCAGGCTGCCTGCCCTTAAGGACCGAGGGCCTACCTGGCACTGCAAATGCTTCTGCCCGGAGAAACAAAACTCAGCACCCCAGCTTCATGGTCTCAGTTTGCAGAGCTCCGTGGGCACTCTCAAAGCAGCCCGAGTTGGCACAGGTGGCAGAATATCCCTGGGCAGCATCTTGATATTCGTGGAAAGCTTGCTGCCAGCCTGCACCTAAGGAACAAGGGCATACCTGGTACTGAGAGAGGCTTCTGCCCGGGAAAACAAAACCCACAATCCTACGTTCCTGGTCTCAGTTTGCAGAGCTCCGTGGGCACCCTCATAGCAGCGCGAGTTGGCCCAAGTGGCAGCTGGTCCCTGGGCAGCATCTTGATATTCGTGGAAATCCAGCCGGCAGCCTGCCCCTGAGGAACAAGGGCCTTCCTGGTACTGACAAAGGCTTCTGCCCAGGGAAACAAAATCCACCACCCCACGTTCCACATCTCAGTTTGCAGAGCTCCGTGGGCACTCTCAAAGCAGCCCGAGTTGGCACAGGTGGCAGCTTGTCCCTGGGCGGCATCTTGATATTTGTGGAAATCCTGCAGGCAGCCTGCCCCCAAGGGCCAAGGGCCGACCTGGTACTGACAAAGGCTTCTGCCCGGTGAAACAAAACCCACCACCCCACGTTCCAGGTCTCAGTTTGCAGAGCTCCATGGGCACTCTCAAACCAGCCCGAGTTGGCACAGGTGGCAGCTTGTCCCTGGGCGGCATCTTGATATTCGTGGAAATCCAGCCGGCAGCCTGCCCCTGTGGAACAAGGGCCAACCTGACACTGACAAAGGCTTCTGACCGGGAAAACAAAACTCACCACCCCACGTTCCTGGTCTCAGTTTGCAGAGCTCCATGGGCTCTCTCAAAGCAGCGCGAGTTGGCACATGTGGCAGCTTATCCCTGGGCGGCATGTTCAGATTCACGGAAATCCAGCAGGCTGCCGGCACCAAAGGGCCGAGGGCCTACCTGGTACTGACAAAGGCTTCTGACCGGGAAAACAATACTCAGAACACCACTTTCCTGGTCCCAGTTTGCAGAGCTCCATGGGCACTCTCAAAGCAGCCCGAGTTGGCACAGGTGGCAGATTGTCCCTGGGCAGCATTTTGATATTCGGGGAAATCTTGCTGCCAGGCTGTCCCTAAGGAACAAGGGCCTACTTGGTACTGACAAAGGCTTCTGCCCTGGAAAACAAAACCCAGCACCCCACGTTTCTGGTCTCAGTTTGCAGAGCACCTTGGGCACTCTCAAAGCAGCGTGAGTTGGCACAGGTGGCAGCTTGTCCCTGGGCAGCATCTTGATATTCGTGGAAATCCAGCAGGCTGCCTGCCCTTAAGGACCGAGGGCCTACCTGGCACTGCAAATGCTTCTGCCCGGAGAAACAAAACTCAGCACCCCAGCTTCATGGTCTCAGTTTGCAGAGCTCCGTGGGCACTCTCAAAGCAGCCCGAGTTGGCACAGGTGGCAGAATATCCCTGGGCAGCATCTTGATATTCGTGGAAAGCTTGCTGCCAGCCTGCACCTAAGGAACAAGGGCATACCTGGTACTGAGA
This sequence comes from Motacilla alba alba, assembly GCF_015832195.1. Lineage (NCBI taxonomy): Eukaryota > Metazoa > Chordata > Aves > Passeriformes > Motacillidae > Motacilla > Motacilla alba. The sequence continues at coordinate 57,606 of NW_024037226.1, read as the reverse complement.
GAGGCTTCTGCCCGGGAAAACAAAACCCACAACCCTACGTTCCTGGTCTCAGTTTGCAGAGCTCCGTGGGCACCCTCATAGCAGCGCGAGTTGGCCCAAGTGGCAGCTGGTCCCTGGGCAGCATCTTGATATTCTTGGAAATCCAGCCGGCAGCCTGCCCCTGAGGAACAAGGACTCTCCTGGTACTGACAAAGGCTTCTGCCCGGGGAAAGAAAACCCACCAGCCCATGTTCCACATCTCAGTTTGCAGAGCTCCATGGGCACTCTCAAAGCAGCCCAAGTTGGCACAGGTGGCAGCTTGTCCCTGGGCGGCATCTTGATATTTGTGGAAATCCTGCAGGCAGCCGGCCCCCAAGGGCCAAGGGCCGACCTGGTACTGACAAAGGCTTCTGCCAGGGGAAACAAAACCCAGCACCCCACGTTTCTGGTCTCAGTTTGCAGAGCTCCATGGGCACCCTCAAAGCAGCCCGAGTTGGCACAGGTGGCAGCTTGTCCCTGGGCAGCATCTTGATATTCGTGGAAATCCAGCAGGCAGTCGGCCCTGAAATTCCGAGGGCCTACCTGGTACTGACAAATGCTTCTGCCCGGGGAAACAAAACTCACCAACGCACGTTCCTGGTCTCACTTTGCAGAGCTCCAAGGGCACTCTCAAAGCAGCGCGAGTTGGCACAGGTGGCAGCTTGTCCTTTGGCAGCATCTTGATATTCATGGAAATCCAGCAGGCTGCCTGCCCTTAAAGACCAAGGGCCTACCTGGCACTGCAAATGCTTCTGCCCGGGGAAACAAAACTCAGCACCCCAGGTTCATGGTCTCAGTTTGCAGAGCTCCATGGGCACTCTCAAAGCAGCACGAGTTGGCACAGGTGGCAGCTTGTCCCTGGGCAGCATCTTGATATTCGTGGAAAGCTTGCTGCCAGCCTGCCCCTAAGGAACAAGGGCCTACCTGGCACTGAGAGAAGCTTCTGCCCGGGAAAACAAAACCCACAATCCTACGTTCCTGGTCTCAGTTTGCAGAGCTCCGTGGGCACCCTCAAAGCAGCGCGAGTTGGCACAAGTGGCAGCTTGTCCCTGGGCAGCATCTTGATATTCGTGGAAATTGAGCCGCCAGCCTGCCCCTGATGAACAAGGGCCCTCCTGGTACTGACAAAGGCTTCTGCCCAGGGAAGCAAAACCCACCACCCCACGTTCCTGGTCTCAGTTTGCAGAGCTCCATGGGCACTCTCAAAGCAGACCGAGTTAGCACAGGTGGCAGCTTGTCCCTGGGCGGCATCTTGGTATTGGCGGAAATCCAGCAGGCAGACGGCCCCTAAGGGCCGTGGGCCTACCTGGAACAGACAAAGGCTTCTGCCCAGTTAAACAAAATTCGCCAACACACGTTCATGGTCTCAGTTTGCAGAGCTCCATGAGTACTCTAAAATCAGCGTGAGTTGCCACAGGTGGCAGCTTGTCCCTGGGCGGCATCTTGATATTCGTCGAAATCCGGCAGGCCGACGGCCCCTAAGGACTGAGAGCCTACCTGGTACTGACAAAGGCTTCTGCCCAGGAAAAAAAAACCCACCACCCCACGTTCCTGGTCTCAGTTTGCAGAGCTCCATGGGCACTCTCAAGGCAGCGCGAGTTGGCACAGGTGGCAGCTTGTCCCTGGGCAGCATCTTCAGATTCGCAAAAACCCAGCAGGCAGCTGGCCCCGAAGGGCGAAGGCCTACCTGGTACTGACAAAGGCTTCTGCCCAGGTAAACTAAGCTCACCACACCACGTGCCTGGTCTCAGATTGCAGAACTCCATGGGCACACTCAAAGCAGCCCGAATTGGCACAGGCGGCAGTTTGTCCCTGGGCGGCATCTTGATATTGGCGGAAATCCAGCGAGCAGCCGCCCCAAAGGGCCAAGGGCCTATCTGGTACTGACAAAGGCTTCTGCCCCGGAATACAAAACTCACCAGCCCACGTTCCTGGTCTCAGTTGGCAGAGCTCTTTAGGCACTCTGCAAGCAGCCTGACTTGGCACTGGTGGCAGCCTGTCCCTTGGTGGCAACTTGAAATTCGTGGAAATCTAGCAACCAGCTAGCCGCAGTGGGCTGGTGTTGTGCGGCTTGCTTCTTCACCTCCTGCAAGCTGCCGGCTCTCCGTCTAGCGAAGGCGAAAGAGCCGCTTCTTCGCGCACTGTGCTTGTGCCGGTGGCGGTGCGCTCCGGAGCGCTGCTTCGGGCGAAAGACGCCCGCGAGCGGCACTTCGCTCCGGACAGCTCCGTACCTCCGTCTTCTGCCTCTCTCGTCGTCTGCATCCTAGCCAAAAGCTTCTCCATGACTTCTCGCCGAGAAAGAAAGTGTGCCAGCACTGCAAACATCTTCCGATCTTGTTTGACGAGTTCACCCAGTTCTTTGCATCTCGCAGAGCAAAGAGACCCGCAAGAGTTTCCACGGAGCGTTGCAAGAGCACTAGCAAGATGCATTGCAAAGTTGTCCAAAAACTTCTTCCATTCGCATGCTAACGTGATTTTCAAAGGCATACGAGTGGCAATCCACCATCCCGCAGCAGTTCGAGAGCTGCGCCCACAATGCTGCTGTTGTGCGGCTTGCTTCTTCACCTCCTGCAAGCTGCCGGCTCTCCGTCTAGCGAAAGCGAAAGAGCCGCTTCTTCGCGCACTGCTGCTTGTGCCGGTGGCGGTGCGCTCCGGAGCGCTGCTTCGGGCGAAAGACGCCGGCCAGCGGCACTTCGCTCCGGACAGCCCCGTACCTCCGGCTTCTGCCTCTCTCGTCGTCTGCATCCTAGCCAAAAGCTTCTCCATGACTTCTCGCCGAGAGAGAAAGGGTGCCAGCACTGCAAACATCTTCCGATCTTGCTTGACGAGTTCACCCAGTTCTTTGCATCTCGCAGCTCAAAGAGACCCGCAAGAGTTTCCACGGAGCGTTGCAAGAGCACTAGCAAGATGCATTGCAAAGTTGTCCAAAAACTTCTTCCATTCGCATGCTAACGTGATTTTCAAAGGCATACGAGTGGCAATCCACCATCCCGCAGCAGTTCGAGAGCTGCGCCCACAATGCTGCTGTTGTGCGGCTTGCTTCTTCACCTCCTGCAAGCTGCCGGCTCTCCGTCTAGCGAAAGCGATAGAGCCGCTACTTCGCGCACTGCTGCTTGTGCCGGTGGCGGTGCGCTCCGGCGCGCTGCTTCGGGCGAAAGACGCCGGCCAGCGGCACTTCGCTCCGGACAGCCCCGTACCTCCGTCTTCTGCCTCTCTCGTCGTCTGCATCCTAGCCAAAAGCTTCTCCATGACTTCTCGCCGAGAGAGAAAGTGTGCCAGCACTGCAAACATCTTCCGATCTTGCTTGACGAGTTCACCCAGTTCTTTGCATCTCGCAGAGCAAAGAGACCCGCAAGAGTTTCCACGGAGCGTTGCAGGAGCACTAGCAAGATGCATTGCAAAGTTGTCCAAAAACTTCTTCCATTCGCATGCTAACGTGATTTTCAAAGGCATACGAGTGGCAATCCACCATCCCGCAGCAGTTCGAGAGCTGCGCCCACAATGCTGCTGTTGTGCGGCTTGCTTCTTCACCTCCTGCAAGCTGCCGGCTCTCTGTCTAGCGAAAGCGAAAGAGCCGCTTCTTCGCGCACTGCTGCTTGTGCCGGTGGCGGTGCGCTCCGGAGCGCTGCTTCGGGCGAAAGACGCCGGCCAGCGGCACTTCGCTCCAGACAGCCCCGTACCTCCGTCTTCTGCCTCTCTCGTCGTCTGCATCCTAGCCAAAAGCTTCTCCATGACTTCTCGCCGAGAGAGAAAGTGTGCCAGCACTGCAAACATCTTCCGATCTTGCTTGACGAGTTCACCCAGTTCTTTGCATCTCGCAGCGCAAAGAGACCCGCAAGAGTTTCCACGGAGCGTTGCAGGAGCACTAGCAAGATGCATTGCAAAGTTGTCCAAAAACTTCTTCCATTCGCATGCTAACGTGATTTTCAAAGGCATACGAGTGGCAATCCACCATCCCGCAGCAGTTCGAGAGCTGCGCCCACAATGCTGCTGTTGTGCGGCTTGCTTCTTCACCTCCTGCAAGCTGCCGGCTCTCCGTCTAGCGAAAGCGAAAGAGCCGCTACTTCGCGCACTGCTGCTTGTGCCGGTGGCGGTGCGCTCCGGCGCGCTGCTTCGGGCGAAAGACGCCGGCCAGCGGCACTTCGCTCCGGACAGCCCCGTACCTCCGTCTTCTGCCTCTCTCGTCGTCTGCATCCAAGCCAAAAGCTTCTCCATGACTTCTCGCCGAGAGAGAAAGTGTGCCAGCACTGCAAACATCTACCGATCTTGCTTGACGAGTTCACCCAGTTCTTTGCATCTCGCAGCGCAAAGAGACCCGCAAGAGTTTCCACGGAGTGTTGCAGGAGCACTAGCAAGATGCATTGCAAAGTTGTCCAAAAACTTCTTCCATTCGCATGCTAACGTGATTTTCAAAGGCATACGAGTGGCAATCCACCATCCCGCAGCAGTTCGAGAGCTGCGCCCACAATGCTGCTGTTGTGCGGCTTGCTTCTTCACCTCCTGCAAGCTGCCGGCTCTCCGTCTAGCGAAAGCGAAAGAGCCGCTACTTCGCGCACTGCTGCTTGTGCCGGTGGCGGTGCGCTCCGGAGCGCTGCTTCGGGCGAAAGACGCCGGCCAGCGGCACTTCGCTCCGGACAGCCCCGTACCTCCGGCTTCTGCCTCTCTCGTCGTCTGCATCCTAGCCAAAAGCTTCTCCATGACTTCTCGCCGAGAGAGAAAGTGTGCCAGCACTGCAAACATCTTCCGATCTTGCTTGACGAGTTCACCCAGTTCTTTGCATCTCGCAGAGCAAAGAGACCCGCAAGAGTTTCCACGGAGCGTTGCAAGAGCACTAGCAAGATGCATTGCAAAGTTGTCCAAAAACTTCTTCCATTCGCATGCTAACGTGATTTTCAAAGGCATACGAGTGGCAATCCACCATCCCGCAGCAGTTCGACAGCTGCGCCCACAATGCTGCTGTTGTGCGGCTTGCTTCTTCACCTCCTGCAAGCTGCCGGCTCTCCGTCTAGCGAAAGCGAAAGAGCCGCTACTTCGCGCACTGCTGCTTGTGCCGGTGGCGGTGCGCTCCGGAGCGCTGCTTCGGGCGATAGACGCCCGCGAGCGGCACTTCGCTCCGGACATCTCCGTATCTCCGTCTTCTGCCTCTCTCGTCGTCTGCATTCTAGCCTAAAGCTTCTCCATGACTTCGCGCCGAGAGAGAAAGTGTGCCAGCACTGCAAACATCTTCCGATCTTGCTTGACGAGTTCACCCAGTTCTTTGCATCTCGCAGCGCAAAGAGACCCGCAAGAGTTTCCACGGAGCGTTGCAGGAGCACTAGCAAGATGCATTGCAAAGTTGTCCAAAAACTTCTTCCATTCGCATGCTAACGTGATTTTCAAAGGCATACGAGTGGCAATCCACCATCCCGCAGCAGTTCGAGAGCTGCGCCCACAATGCTGCTGTTGTGCGGCTTGCTTCTTCACCTCCTGCAAGCTGCCGGCTCTCCGTCTAGCGAAAGCGAAAGAGCCGCTACTTCGCGCACTGCTGCTTGTGCCGGTGGCGGTGCGCTCCGGCGCGCTGCTTCGGGCGAAAGACGCCGGCCAGCGGCACTTCGCTCCGGACAGCCCCGTACCTCCGGCTTCTGCCTCTCTCGTCGTCTGCATCCTAGCCAAAAGCTTCTCCATGACTTCTCGCCGAGAGAGAAAGTGTGCCAGCACTGCAAACATCTACCGATCTTGTTTGACGAGTTCACCCAGTTCTTTGCATCTCGCAGCGCAAAGAGACCCGCAAGAGTTTCCACGGAGTGTTGCAGGAGCACTAGCAAGATGCATTGCAAAGTTGTCCAAAAACTTCTTCCACTCGCATGCTAACGTGATTTTCAAAGGCATGCGAGTGGCAATCCACCATCCCGCAGCAGTTCGAGAGCTGCGCCCACAATGCTGCTGTTGTGCGGCTTGCTTCTTCACCTCCTGCAAGCTGCCGGCTCTCCGTCTAGCGAAAGCGAAAGAGCCGCTACTTCGCGCACTGCTGCTTGTTGCCGGTGGCGGTGCGCTCCGGAGCGCTGCTTCGGGCGAAAGACGCCGGCCAGCGGCACTTCGCTCCGGACAGCCCCGTACCTCCGTCTTCTGCCTCTCTCGTCGTCTGCATCCAAGCCAAAAGCTTCTCCATGACTTTTCGCCGACAGAAATTGGGTGCCAGCACAGCAAACGTCTCCCAGTCTTGGCCCTGATTTTTGTCGTGGCTGCGCATTGTTGAAGCATTTATCTTTTTAATAAAGCGGCGAATTTATTTCGAGATGGCTATGATCTCTTCATACTTATCCTTGTGCGGTCAAGACACAGCAACAATACATTCTTGAGAAAGGAAAACATCTCGAGAGATATTCCAGTCCATCGGTGTGGCGCAGCTGCTGAAAAAGGGCAAAGCTGAAGAACCTTGCTCATCTTAATTTCTGTGCATCTCGCAGCATGCGAAGCATGAGGCAGCCGAGCACCGCGCTTTTGTGCGCTCTTAATGGAATTGCAAAAAATCCCACAGCTTTTCATTCACAAGCACAGTCAGCTGCATTCGCTTTTGCTTCTTGAAAAACTCACCGCTCTCCTTATATCGGTGTAGATCTTGATCTCTGGTTCCTGGGACTTTACCCAAGTGTTTGCTGTTTTGTACTTTCTTCTTTGGCAGTCAGGAACTTGTATATATAATCTGGTACATGTTTCTTGGAAAACATTTCCTGTCTAAAAATGATACATAGCTGCAATTTACCCGACTGTATATAACTACTCTTTTACTGTATAAAAAAGTGTATTAGAATGATACACCACCTGAATTTCAATGATTGAAAAAAGCGTCTTACTTCTTTTTCCTATTCTCTGTATTTCCTTCTCTTTGTTATGTTTCTTTGGCTATTATGTGCGTGCCCAATGGTTTTTCTGTTCCTGTTGTGGGACAGCAAATGTTCAGGCTCTTCTAATTTTGTCACTAATTAAATAATCCATCTTCCCCGCCGGAAAGATGCAGGATGTGTCTCATTTTCACTGCTCCTGTTTTGTTTCCTTATTCTTTTGAATGGCTCCCTGTCTTCCTACTCACACTCTGAGTAACGAATTTCTAATTTTCTTTCCTATCTGCCTTTATCAATTTTTCTCTGACTTGGATGCTATTGAATTAAGCCATGCCAAGTTGAAGAATTGCATCAAGAAGAGTGCTCAATGAAAAAAAAAACATTTAGTTTTGGGGTTCTATCACAGAAGAGTTCAAAGACTCTTCCCATGTGAAGAATATCTGATGAATATCTTAAAAACTATCATCTCTGTGTAAGTATTTTGCATCCAGTTCTTGCTCTAGTCCTTGCTTTGGCAAATTTGACACAAGTGAGGCATTGTGTGTTTTGCAGCTTCTAGGGAGATGGTTCCAGGTCTTGAGAAAGTCGTGGGCTTTGTCTCATCTTTAGACATCTGAAAATCACCTAGGCATCCCAAAGACTCATTAGAAATACAAATACCTGCAGGGAACCGGAGGTGAGCTTCATCTTACCATGTGTCTTGAACAGGGTGTTCTATGTGTGAAAGAGATTCTAGTCAGAATTCTGCTCAGTACAGTCCATCAAGTTGAGAGAATTGATCATTTTAATCTGGGCTTTAGATCCACAGAGGCTGAAGGTGTCTCCATGCTCCAGTGCCTATCAGTCTTCTCAAATATTTCAATCCATGAGTTGAATTCTAGAAGCAAAAACTTTTCTCCAGGTGACCTTTACCAAGAGACTCAATGTTAGGTGGAATCAAACAACTCCTTTTTTATCCATTTTATCGAAAGTGATCTTAAAGATTCAATCCATATGCTTAGGTGAGAGAAATCCTACCATTGGCAGATGGCATGTATTGGCCAGTATTGACAGCAGAAAGAAGCAAAAAAGCATGCCAAAAAATGCTGAATGCAGTAAGCAGACCATCAAGCAAACCGGTGGAAAAATAGTTGCTTTGTATGTAAGATGAATCGGAGAGATACATATGGAGTTCTTCATGATGTTTTTCATTGACATTTAAACTAGGAAAGAGGTTAAAACTATGATGGAAGGGATTAATTGCTTGATGTTAGAGTATTTCTTTAGAGAGACATAACAAGTGAATACATGTTTAACCAGTTATCGGCTTCCCATCAGCAATGGGTGCACTTTAATTGCCTTTAAAAGCTGTAATGAAATACTTTTTAAAGCAATTTTTTCCCCTTATTTTTGCAAGAGCTTTTTTCTGTTATTTTTGAAAAATAGGAAAAATTTCCAGTAAAGGATCAACGGGCTGCTCTGTCATTTAATATTAGAAAACACTTATGGTATACTTTCTAGAAGAAAAAGTACCTAAAAAAAGGAGTATTCCCATTATGCTTGTAAAACGATCTTCCAACCATAAGAAAATCAAAAATTATACTATTTCAAGGATCCCACACTCCTAGAACACATTCATTTAACACACTCATAATTTATCAAACACAGCTTGTAATTAGACCTCTAAGAGTCAAACAGAGCGTTGTATCCACAGGCACTGTGAGAGCAGCCTGAGGTGGCACAGGTGGCAGGTTGTACGTGAGCTAGATCTTGATCAATGCGGCATTACAGCAGCCAACCGGGGCCTGCACGCAAGGCCCATCCAAAAAATGTGGTGAGCTTTTTCCCAGGGAAACCAAACTCACCACCTCACCTTCCTGGTCTCAGGCCCCAAATGGCCACAAAAGTACTGTGCGGGCAACAGCCCAGGAAAAAAACTATCAGCCTTTAATTGGATGGCATCCTGATTAATACAGAAATCGAGCAGGCACCAAGCATCAACGTGCTTAGGGACACCTAGGTATTGTGCATTATACTGCCCAAGGAGAAAAAAACCCACCACCCCAAGGTCTTAGTCTCAGTTTGCAGAGTTCCGTGGGCACTCTCAAAGCAGCCAGAGCTAGCACAGGTGGCAGCTTGTCCCTGAGAGGCATCTTGATATTTGTGGATATCCAGGAGGCAACAGGCCCCTTAGGGCCGAGGGCCTACCTGGTACTGACAAAGGCTTCTTCCCAGAAAAACAAAGCTCACCATCCCACGTTGCTGGTCTCAGTTTGTAGAGCTCCATGGGCACTCTTAAAGCAGCCCGAGTTGGCACAGGTGGCAGCTTGACCCGGGACGGCACCGTGATATTCGGGCAAATCCAGCGGGGAGCCGGCCGCTACGGGTGGAGGGCCGACCTAGTACAGAGATAGTCTTCTACCCAGAAAACAAGACACACTACCCGACGTTCCAGGCCACAGTTTGAAGAGCTCCATGGGCACTCTCAAAGCAGCCCGAGTTGGCACAGGTGGCAGCTTGTCCCTGGGCGGCATCTTGTTATTCGGGGAAATCCAGCCTGCAACCGGACCCATAGGGCCGAAGGCCTACCTGGTACTGACAAAGGCTTCTGCCGGGAAAACAAAACTCAGAACCCCACGGTCCCGGTCTCAGTTTGCAGAGCTCCATGGGCACTCTCAAAGCAGCCCGAGTTGGCACAGGTGGTAGAATATCCCTGGGCGGCATCTTGATATTCGTGGAAACCCAGCAGGCAGCCAGCCATGAAGGGCCGAGGGCCTACCTGGTACTGACAAAGGCTTCTGCCGAGGAAAAAAAAAAACTCACCATCCCACGCTCCTGGTTTCTGTTTGTAGAGCACCATGGGTACTCTCAAAGCAGCCCAAGTTGGCACAGGTGGCAGCTTGTTCCTGGGCGGCATCTAGATATGCGTGGAAATCCAGCAGGCAGACTGCCTCTAAGGGCCGAGGTCCTACTTGGTACTGACAAAGGGTTCTGCCCGCGAAAAAAAAACCCGAAACCCCACATACTTTGGCTCAGTTTGAAGAGATCCGTGGGCACTCTCAAAGCAGCGTGAGTTGGCACAGGTGGCAGCTTGTCCCTGGGCGGCATCTTGATATTCGTGGAAGTCTTGCTGCCAGCCTGCCCCTAAGGGCCAAGGGCCTACCTGGTACTTACAATGGCTTCTGCCCGGGGAAACATAACCCATAACCCCATGTACCCTGTCTCAGTTTTTAGAGCTCCGTGGGCACCCTCAAAGCAGCCCGAGCTGGCACAGGTGGCAGCTTGTCCCTGGGCAGCATCTTGATATTCATGGAAATCCAGCAGGCTGCCTGCCCTTTAAGACCAAGGGCCTACCTGGCACTGCAAATGCTTCTGCCCAGGGAAACAAAACTCAGCACCCCAGGTTCATGGTCTCAGTTTGCAGAGCTCCATGGGCACTCTCAAAGCAGCCCGAGTTGGCACAGGTGGCAGCTTGTCCCTGGGCAGCATCTTGATATTCGTGGAAATCTTCCTGCCAGCCTGCCCCTAAGGAACAAGGGCCTACCTGGCACTGAGAGAGGCTTCTGCCCGGGAAAACAAAACCCACAATCCTACGTTCCTGGTTTTAGTTTGCAGAGCTCCGTGGGCACCCTCAAAGCAGCGCGAGTTGGCACAAGTGGCAGCTTGTCCCTGGGCAGCATCTTGATATTCGTGGAAATTGAGCCGCCAGCCTGCCCCTGAGGAACAAGGGCCTACCTGGTACTGACAAAGGCTTCTGCCCAGGGAAACAAAACCCACCACCCCACGTTCCACATCTCGGTTTGCAGAGCTCCATGGGCACTCTCAAAGCAGACCGAGTTAGCACAGGTGGCAGCTTGTCCCTGGGCGGCATCTTGGTATTGGCGGAAATCCAGCAGGCAGACGGCCCCTAAGGGCCGTGGGCCTACCTGGAACAGACAAAGGCTTCTGCCCAGGTAAACAAAATTCGCCAACACACGTTCATGGTCTCAGTTTGCAGAGCTCCATGGGTACTCTAAAATCAGCGTGAGTTGCCACAGGTGGCAGCTTGTCCCTGGGCGGCATCTTGATATTCGTCGAAATCCGGCAGGCCGACGGCCCCTAAGGACTGAGAGCCTACCTGGTACTGACAAAGGCTTCTGCCCAGGAAAAAAAAACCCACCACCCCACGTTCCACATCTCAGTTTGCAGAGCTCTGTGGGCACTCTTAAAGCAGCCCGAGTTGGCACAGGTGGCAGCTTGCCCCTGGGCGGCATCTTGATATTGGCGGAAATCCAGCCGGCAGCCGGCCCATAAGTGCCAAGGGCCTACCTGGTACTGACAAATGCTTCTGCCCAGGGAAACAAAACAGACCAACCCACGTTAATGGTCTCAGTTTGCAGAGCTCCATGGGCACTCTCAAGGCAGCGCGAGTTGGCACAGGTGGCAGCTTGTCCCTGGGCAGCATCTTCAGATTCGCAAAAACCCAGCAGGCAGCTGGCCCCGAAGGGCGAAGGCCTACCTGGTACTGACAAAGGCTTCTGCCCAGGTAAACTAAGCTCACCACACCACGTGCCTGGTCTCAGATTGCAGAACTCCATGGGCACACTCAAAGCAGCCTGAGTTGGCACAGGTGGCAGCTTGTCCCTGGGCGGCATCTTGATATTGGCGGAAATCCAGCAGGCAGACGGCCCCTAAGGACTGAGGGCCTACCTGATACTGACACAGCTTCTGCCCCGGAATACAAAACTCACCAGCCCACGTTCCTGGTCTCAGTTGGCAGAGCTCTTTAGGCACTCTGCAAGCAGCCTGACTTGGCACTGGTGGCAGCCTGTCCCTTGGTGGCAACTTGAAATTCGTGGAAATCTAGCAACCAGCTAGCCGCAGTGGGCTGGTGTTGTGCGGCTTGCTTCTTCACCTCCTGCAAGCTGCCGGCTCTCCGTCTAGCGAAAGCGAAAGAGCCGCTACTTCGCGCACTGCTGCTTGTGCCGGTGGCGGTGCGCTCCGGAGCGCTGCTTCGGGCGAAAGACGCCGGCCAGCGGCACTTCGCTCCGGGTAGCCCCGTACCTCCGTCTTCTGCCTCTCTCGTCGTCTGCATCCTAGCCAAAAGCTTCTCCATGACTTCTCGCCGAGAGAGAAAGTGTGCCAGCACTGCAAACATCTTCCGATCTTGCTTGACGAGTTCACCCAGTTCTTTGCATCTCGCAGCTCAAAGAGACCCGCAAGAGTTTCCACGGAGCGTTGCAGGAGCACTAGCAAGATGCATTGCAAAGTTGTCCAAAAACTTCTTCCATTCGCATGCTAACGTGATTTTCATAGGCATGCGAGTGGCAATCCACCATCCCGCAGCAGTAAGAGAGCTGCGCCCTCAATGCTGCTGTTGTGCGGCTTGCTTCTTCACCTCCTGCAAGCTGCCGGCTCTCCGTCTAGCGAAAGCGAAAGAGCCGCTACTTCGCGCACTGCTGCTTGTGCCGGTGGCGGTGCGCTCCGGAGCGCTGCTTCGGGCGAAAGACGCCGGCCAGCGGCACTTCGCTCCGGATAGCCCCGTACCTCCGTCTTCTGCCTCTCTCGTCGTCTGCATCCTAGCCAAAAGCTTCTCCATGACTTCTCGCCGAGAGAGAAAGTGTGCCAGCGCTGCAAACATCTTCCGATCTTGCTTGACGAGTTCACCCAGTTCTTTGCATCTCGCAGAGCAAAGAGACCCGCAAGAGTTTCCACGGAGCGTTGCAGGAGCACTAGCAAGATGCATTGCAAAGTTGTCCAAAAACTTCTTCCATTCGCATGCTAACGTGATTTTCAAAGGCATACGAGTGGCAATCCACCATCCCGCAGCAGTAAGAGAGCTGCGCCCACAATGCTGCTGTTGTGCGGCTTGCTTCTTCACCTCCTGCAAGCTGCCTGCTCTCCGTCTAGCGAAAGCGAAAGAGCCGCTACTTCGCGCACTGCTGCTTGTGCCGGTGGCGGTGCGCTCCGGAGCGCTGCTTCGGGCGAAAGACGCCGGCCAGCGGCACTTCGCTCCGGACAGCCCCGTACCTCCGTCTTCTGCCTCTCTTGTCGTCTGCATCCAAGCCAAAAGCTTCTCCATGACTTCTCTCCGAGAGAGAAAGTGTGCCAGCACTGCAAACATCTACCGATCTTGTTTGACGAGTTCACCCAGTTCTTTGCATCTCGCAGCGCAAAGAGACCCGCAAGAGTTTCCACGGAGTGTTGCAGGAGCACTAGCAAGATGCATTGCAAAGTTGTCCAAAAACTTCTTCCATTCGCATGCTAACGTGATTTTCAAAGGCATAAGAGTGGCAATCCACCATTCCGCAGCAGTAAGAGAGCTGCGCCCACAAGGCTGCTGTTGTGCGGCTTGCTTCTTCACCTCCTGCAAGCTGCCGGCTCTCCGTCTACCGAAGGCGAAAGAGCCGCTTCTTCGCGCACTGCTGCTTGTGCCGGTGGCGGTGCGCTCCGGAGCGCTGCTTCGGGCGAAAGACGCCGGCCAGCGGCACTTCGCTCCGGACAGCCCCGTACCTCCGTCTTCTGCCTCTCTCGTCGTCTGCATCCTAGCCAAAAGCTTCTCCATGACTTCTCGCCGAGAGAGAAAGTGTGCCAGCACTGAAAACATCTACCGATCTTGTTTGACGAGTTCACCCAGTTCTTTGCATCTCGCAGCGCAAAGAGACCCGCAAGAGTTTCCACGGAGCGTTGCAGGAGCACTAGCAAGATGCATTGCAAAGTTGTGCAAAAACTTCTTCCATTCGCATGCTAACGTGATTTTCAAAGGCATACGAGTGGCAATCCACCATTCCGCAGCAGTTCGAGAGCTGCGCACACAATGCTGCTGTTGTGCGGCTTGCTTCTTCACCTCCTGCAAGCTGCCGGCTCTCCGTCTAGCGAAAGCGAAAGAGCCGCTTCTTCGCGCCCTGCTGCTTGTGCCGGTGACGGTGCGCTCCGGAGCGCTGCTTCGGGCGAAAGACGCCGGCCAGCGGCACTTCGCTCCGGACAGCCCCGTACCTCCGTCTTCTGCCTCTCTCGTCGTCTGCATCCAAGCAAAAAGCTTCTCCATGACTTCTCGCCGAGAGAGAAAGTGTGCCAGCACTGCAAACATCTTCCGATCTTGCTTGACGAGTTCACCCAGTTCTTTGCATCTCGCAGAGCAAAGAGACCCGCAAGAGTTTCCACGGAGCGTTGCAGGAGCACTAGCAAGATGCATTGCAAAGTTGTCCAAAAACTTCTTCCATTCGCATGCTAACGTGATTTTCAAAGGCATACGAGTGGCAATCCACCATCCCGCAGCAGTAAGAGAGCTGCGCCCACAATGCTGCTGTTGTGCGGCTTGCTTCTTCACCTCCTGCAAGCTGCCTGCTCTCCGTCTAGCGAAAGCGAAAGAGCCGCTACTTCGCGCACTGCTGCTTGTGCCGGTGGCGGTGCGCTCCGGAGCGCTGCTTCGGGCGAAAGACGCCGGCCAGCGGCACTTCGCTCCGGACAGCCCCGTACCTCCGTCTTCTGCCTCTCTTGTCGTCTGCATCCAAGCCAAAAGCTTCTCCATGACTTCTCGCCGAGAGAGAAAGTGTGCCAGCACTGCAAACATCTACCGATCTTGTTTGACGAGTTCACCCAGTTCTTTGCATCTCGCAGCGCAAAGAGACCCGCAAGAGTTTCCACGGAGTGTTGCAGGAGCACTAGCAAGATGCATTGCAAAGTTGTCCAAAAACTTCTTCCATTCGCATGCTAACGTGATTTTCAAAGGCATAAGAGTGGCAATCCACCATTCCGCAGCAGTAAGAGAGCTGCGCCCACAAGGCTGCTGTTGTGCGGCTTGCTTCTTCACCTCCTGCAAGCTGCCGGCTCTCCGTCTACCGAAGGCGAAAGAGCCGCTTCTTCGCGCACTGCTGCTTGTGCCGGTGGCGGTGCGCTCCGGAGCGCTGCTTCGGGCGAAAGACGCCGGCCAGCGGCACTTCGCTCCGGACAGCCCCGTACCTCCGTCTTCTGCCTCTCTCGTCGTCTGCATCCTAGCCAAAAGCTTCTCCATGACTTCTCGCCGAGAGAGAAAGTGTGCCAGCACTGAAAACATCTACCGATCTTGTTTGACGAGTTCACCCAGTTCTTTGCATCTCGCAGCGCAAAGAGACCCGCAAGAGTTTCCACGGAGCGTTGCAGGAGCACTAGCAAGATGCATTGCAAAGTTGTCCAAAAACTTCTTCCACTCGCATGCTAACGTGATTTTCAAAGGCATGCGAGTGGCAATCCACCATCCCGCAGCAGTTCGAGAGCTGCGCCCACAATGCTGCTGTTGTGCGGCTTGCTTCTTCACCTCCTGCAAGCTGCCGGCTCTCCGTCTAGCGAAAGCGAAAGAGCCGCTACTTCGCGCACTGCTGCTTGTGCCGGTGGCGGTGCGCTCCGGAGCGCTGCTTCGGGCGAAAGACGCCGGCCAGCGGCACTTCGCTCCGGACAGCCCCGTACCTCCGTCTTCTGCCTCTCTCGTCGTCTGCATCCAAGCCAAAAGCTTCTCCATGACTTTTCGCCGACAGAAATTGGGTGCCAGCACAGCAAACGTCTCCCAGTCTTGGCCCTGATTTTTGTCGTGGCTGCGCATTGTTGAAGCATTTATCTTTTTAATAAAGCGGCGAATTTATTTCGAGATGGCTATGATCTCTTCATACTTATCCTTGTGCGGTCAAGACACAGCAACAATACATTCTTGAGAAAGGAAAACATCTCGAGAGATATTCCAGTCCATCGGTGTGGCGCAGCTGCTGAAAAAGGGCAAAGCTGAAGAACCTTGCTCATCTTAATTTCTGTGCATCTCGCAGCATGCGAAGCATGAGGCAGCCGAGCACCGCGCTTTTGTGCGCTCTTAATGGAATTGCAAAAAATCCCACAGCTTTTCATTCACAAGCACAGTCAGCTGCATTCGCTTTTGCTTCTTGAAAAACTCACCGCTCTCCTTATATCGGTGTAGATCTTGATCTCTGGTTCCTGGGACTTTACCCAAGTGTTTGCTGTTTTGTACTTTCTTCTTTGGCAGTCAGGAACTTGTATATATAATCTGGTACATGTTTCTTGGAAAACATTTCCTGTCTAAAAATGATACATAGCTGCAATTTACCCGACTGTATATAACTACTCTTTTACTGTATAAAAAAGTGTATTAGAATGATACACCACCTGAATTTCAATGATTGAAAAAAGCGTCTTACTTCTTTTTCCTATTCTCTGTATTTCCTTCTCTTTGTTATGTTTCTTTGGCTATTATGTGCGTGCCCAATGGTTTTTCTGTTCCTGTTGTGGGACAGCAAATGTTCAGGCTCTTCTAATTTTGTCACTAATTAAATAATCCATCTTCCCCGCCGGAAAGATGCAGGATGTGTCTCATTTTCACTGCTCCTGTTTTGTTTCCTTATTCTTTTGAATGGCTCCCTGTCTTCCTACTCACACTCTGAGTAACGAATTTCTAATTTTCTTTCCTATCTGCCTTTATCAATTTTTCTCTGACTTGGATGCTATTGAATTAAGCCATGCCAAGTTGAAGAATTGCATCAAGAAGAGTGCTCAATGAAAAAAAAAAACATTTAGTTTTGGGGTTCTATCACAGAAGAGTTCAAAGACTCTTCCCATGTGAAGAATATCTGATGAATATCTGAAAAACTATCATCTCTGTGTAAGTATTTTGCATCCAGTTCTTGCTCTAGTCCTTGCTTTGGCAAATTTGACACAAGTGAGGCATTGTGTGTTTTGCAGCTTCTAGGGAGATGGTTCCAGGTCTTGAGAAAGTCGTGGGCTTTGTCTCATCTTTAGACATCTGAAAATCACCTAGGCATCCCAAAGACTCATTAGAAATACAAATACCTGCAGGGAACCGGAGGTGAGCTTCATCTTACCATGTGTCTTGAACAGGGTGTTCTATGTGTGAAAGAGATTCTAGTCAGAATTCTGCTCAGTACAGTCCATCAAGTTGAGAGAATTGATCATTTTAATCTGGGCTTTATATCCACAGAGGCTGAAGGTGTCTCCATGCTCCAGTGCCTATCAGTCTTCTCAAATATTTCAATCCATGAGTTGAATTTTAGAAGCAAAAACTTTTCTCCAGGTGACCTTTACCAAGAGACTCAATGTTAGGTGGAATCAAACAACTCCTTTTTTATCCATTTTATCGAAAGTGATCTTAAAGATTCAATCCATATGCTTAGGTGAGAGAAATCCTACCATTGGCAGATGGCATGTATTGGCCAGTATTGACAGCAGAAAGAAGCAAAAAAGCATGCCAAAAAATGCTGAATGCAGTAAGCAGACCATCAAGCAAACTGGTGGAAAAATAGTTGCTTTGTATGTAAGATGAATCGGAGAGATACATATGGAGTTCTTCATGATGTTTTTCATTGACATTTAAACTAGGAAAGAGGTTAAAACTATGATGGAAGGGATTAATTGCTTGATGTTAGAGTATTTCTTTAGAGAGACATAACAAGTGAATACATGTTTAACCAGTTATCGGCTTCCCATCAGCAATGGGTGCACTTTAATTGCCTTTAAAAGCTGTAATGAAATACTTTTTAAAGCAATTTTTTCCCCTTATTTTTGCAAGAGCTTTTTTCTGTTATTTTTGAAAAATAGGAAAAATTTCCAGTAAAGGATCAACGGGCTGCTCTGTCATTTAATATTAGAAAACACTTATGGTATACTTTCTAGAAGAAAAAGTACCTAAAAAAAGGAGTATTCCCATTATGCTTGTAATGGTTGGATCTTCCAACCATAAGAAAATCAAAAATTATACTATTTCAAGGATCTCACACTCCTAGAACACATTCATTTACCACACTCATAATTTATCAAACACAGCTTGTAATTAGACCTCTAAGAGTCAAACAGAGCGTTGTATCCACAGGCACTGTGAGAGCAGCCTGAGGTGGCACAGGTGGCAGGTTGTACGTGAGCTAGATCTTGATCAATGCGGCATTACAGCAGCCAACCGGGGCCTGCACGCAAGGCCCATCCAAAAAATGTGGTGAGCTTTTTCCCAGGGAAACCAAACTCACCACCTCACCTTCCTGGTCTCAGGCCCCAAATGGCCACAAAAGTACTGTGCGGGCAACAGCCCAGGAAAAAAACCTCAACACCTCACCGTCTAGGTCTCAGTTTGCAGAGCTCTGTGGGCACTGTGCAAGCACCCAACGTTGGCACAGCTATCAGCCTTTAATTGGATGGCATCCTGATTAATACAGAAATCGAGCAGGCACCAAGCATCAACGTGCTTAGGGACACCTAGGTATTGTGCATTATACTGCCCAAGGAGAAAAAAACCCACCACCCCAAGGTCTTAGTCTCAATTTGCAGAGTTCTGTGGGCACTCTCAAAGCAGCCAGAGCTAGCACAGGTGGCAGCTTGTCCCTGAGAGGCATCTTGATATTCGTGGATATCCAGGAGGCAACAGGCCCCTTAGGGCCGAGGGCCTACCTGGTACTGACAAAGGCTTCTTCCCAGAAAAACAAAGCTCACCATCCCACGTTGCTGGTCTCAGTTTGTAGAGCTCCATGGGCACTCTCAAAGCAGCCCGAGTTGGCACAGGTGGCAGCTTGACCCGGGACGGCACCGTGATATTCGGGCAAATCCAGCGGGGAGCCGGCCGCTAAGGGTGGAGGGCCGACCTAGTACAGAGATAGTCTTCTACCCAGCAAAACAAGACACACTACCCGACGTTCCAGGCCACAGTTTGAAGAGCTCCATGGGCACTCTCAAAGCAGCCCGAGCTGGCACAGGTGGCAGCTTGTCCCTGGGCGGCATCTTGTTATTCGGGGAAATCCAGCCTGCAACCGGACCCATAGGGCCGAAGGCCTACCTGGTACTGACAAAGGCTTCTGCCGGGAAAACAAAACTCAGAACCCCACGGTCCCGGTCTCAGTTTGCAGAGCTCCATGGGCACTCTCAAAGCAGCCCGAGTTGGCACAGGTGGCAGAATATCCCTGGGCGGCATCTTGATATTCGTGGAAATCCAGCAGGCAGCCAGCCATGAAGGGCCGAGGGCCTACCTGGTACTGACAAAGGCTTCTGCCGAGGAAAAAAAAAAACTCACCACCCCACGCTCCTGGTTTCTGTTTGTAGAGCACCATGGGTACTCTCAAAGCAGCCCAAGTTGGCACAGGTGGCAGCTTGTTCCTGGGCGGCATCTAGATATGCGTGGAAATCCAGCAGGCAGACTGCCTCTAAGGGCCGAGGTCCTACGTGGTACTGACAAAGGGTTCTGCCCGGGAAAAAAAATCCCGAAACCCCACATACTTTGGCTCAGTTTGAAGAGATCCGTGGGCACTCTCAAAGCAGCGTGAGTTGGCACAGGTGGCAGCTTGTCCCTGGGCGGCATCTTGATATTCGTGGAAGTCTTGCTGCCAGCCTGCCCCTAAGGGCCGAGGGCCTACCTGGTACTTACAATGGCTTCTGCCCGGGGAAACATAACCCATAACCCCATGTACCCTGTCTCAGTTTTCAGAGCTCCGTGGGCACCCTCAAAGCAGCCCGAGCGGGCACAGGTGGCAGCTTGTCCCTGGGCAGCATCTTGATATTCGTGGAAATTCAGCAGGCAGCCTGCCCCTAAGGAACAAGGGCCTACCTGGTACTGAGAGAGGCTTCTGCCCGAGAAAACAAAACCCACAACCCTAGGTTATGGTCTCAGTTTGCAGAGCTCCGTGGGCACCCCCAAAGCAGCGCGAGTTGGCCCAAGTGGCAGCTTGTCCCTGGGCAGCATCTTGATATTCGTGGAAATCCAGCAGGCAGACGGCCCTGAAGTTCCGAGAGCCTGCCTGGTACTGCAAATGCTTCTGCCCGGGAAAACAAAACTCACCAAGGCAAGTTCCTGGTCTAACTTTGCAGAGCTCCATGGGCACTCTCAAAGCAGCCCGAGTTGGCACAGGTGGCAGCTTGTCCCTGGGTGGCATCTTGATATTCGTGGAAATCCAGCAGGCAGACTGCCTCTAAGGGCTGAGGGCCTACTTCGTACTGACAAAGGCTTCTGCCCGGGAAAACAAAACCCATAACCCCACATACTTTCTCTCAGTTTGAAGAGCTCCGTGGGCACTCTCAAAGCAGCCCAAGTTGGCACAAGTGGCAGCTTGTCCCTGGGCAGCATTTTGATATTCGTGGAAATCCTGCAGGCAGCTGGCCCCCAAGGGCCAAGTGCCGACCTGGTACTGACAAAGGCTTCTGCCCGGGAAAACAAAACTCAGAACACCACGTTTCTGGTCTCAGTTTGCAGAGCACCATGGGCACTCTCAAAGCAGCGCGAGTTGGCACAGGTGGCAGCTTGTCCCTGGGCAGCATCTTGATATTCGTGGAAATCCAGCAGGCTGCCTGCCCTTAAGGACCGAGGGCCTACCTGGCACTTCAAATGCTTCTGCCCGGAGAAACAAAACTCAGCACCCCACGTTTCTGGTCTCAGTTTGCAGAGCTCCGTGGGCACTCTCAAAGCAGCCCGAGTTGGCACAGGTGGCAGCTTGTCCCTGGGCGGCATCTTGATATTTGTGGAAATCCTGCAGGCTGCCGGCCCCCAAGGGCCAAGGCCTGAACTGGTACTGACAAAGGCTTCTGCCCGGGGAAACAAAACCCAGCACCCCACGTTTCTGGTCTCAGTTTGCAGAGCTCCGTGGGCACTCTCAAAGCAGCCCGAGTTGGCACAGGTGGCAGCTTGTCCCTGGGCGGCATCTTGATATTTGTGGAAATCCTGCAGGCAGCCGGCCCCCAAGGGCCAAGGCCTGACCTGGTACTGACAAAGGCTTCTGCCCGGGGAAACAAAACCCACCACCCCAGGTTCCAGGTCTCAGTTTGCAGAGCTCCGTGGGCACTCTCAAACCAGCCCGAGTTGGCACAGGTGGCAGCTTGTCCCTGGGCGGCATCTTGATATTCGTGGAAATCCTGCAGGCAGCCGGCCCCCAAGGGCCAAGGCCTGACCTGGTACTGACAAAGGCTTCTGCCCGGGAAAACAAAACCCACCACCCCACGTTCCAGGTCTCAGTTTGCAGAGCTCCATGGGCACTCTCAAACCAGCCCGAGTTGGCACAGGTGGCAGCTTGTCCCTGGGCGGCATCTTGATATTCGTGGAAATCCAGCAGGCAGCCTGCCCCTGTGGAACAAGGGCCGACCTGACACTGACAAAGGCTTCTGACCGGGAAAACAATACTCAGAACACCACTTTCCTGGTCCCAGTTTGCAGAGCTCCATGGGCACTCTCAAAGCAGCCCGAGTTGGCACAGGTGGCAGCTTGTCCCTGGGCAGCATCTTGATATTCGTGGAAATCCAGCAGGCAGACTGCCCATAAGGAACAAGGACCCTCCTGGTACTGACAAAGGCTTCTGCCCTGGAAAACAAAACCCAGCACCCCACGTTTCTGGTCTCAGTTTGCAGAGCACCATGGGCACTCTCAAAGCAGCCCGAGTTGGCACAGGTGGCAGCTCCTCCGTGGGCAGCATCCTGATATTCGTGGAAATTCAGCAGGCTGACAGCCCTGAAAGACCGTGGGCCTACCTAGTACTGACAAATACTTCTGCCCGGGAAAACAAAACTCAGCACCCCACGGTCCTGGTCACAGTTTGCAGAGCTCCGTGGGCACTCTCAAAGCAGCGTGAGTTGGCAAAGGTGGCAGCTTGTCCCTGGGCGGCATCTTGATATTCGTGGAAATCCTGGTGCCAGCCTCCCCCAAAGGCCCGAGGGCCTACCTGGTCCTGCAAATGTTTCTGCCCGGGAAAACAACACCGACAAACCCACGTTCCTGGTCTCAGTTTGAAGAGCTCCGTGGGCACTCTCAAAGCAGCCCGAGTTGGCACAGGTGGCAGAATATCCCTGGGCAGCATTTTGATATTCGGGGAAATCTTGCTTCCAGGCTGTCCCTAAGGAACAAGGGCCTACTTGGTACTGACAAAGGCTTCTGCCCTGGAAAACAAAACCCAGCACCCCACGTTTCTGGTCTCAGTTTGCAGAGCACCATGGGCACTCTCAAAGCAGCGTGAGTTGGCACAGGTGGCAGCTTGTCCCTGGGCAGCATCTTGATATTCGTGGAAATACAGCAGGCTGCCTGCCCTTAAGGACCGAGGGCCTACCTGGCACTGCAAATGCTTCTGCCCGGAGAAACAAAACTCAGCACCCCACGTTTCTGGTCTCAGTTTGCAGAGCTCCGTGGGCACTCTCAAAGCAGCCTGAGTTGGCACAGGTGGCAGAATATCCCTGGGCAGCATCTTGATATTCGTGGAAAGCTTGCTGCCAGCCTGCACCTAAGGAACAAGGGCATACCTGGTACTGAGAGAGGCTTCTGCCTGGGAAAACAAAACCCACAGTCCTACGTTCCTGGTCTCAGTTTGCAGAGCTCCGTGGGCACCCTCAAAGCAGCCCGAGTTGGCCCAAGTGGCAGCTGGTCCCTGGGCAGCATCTTGATATTCGTGGAAATTCAGCAGGCAGCCTGCCCCTAAGGAACAAGGGCCTACCTGGTACTGAGAGAGGCTTCTGCCCGAGAAAACAAAACCCACAACCCTAGGTTATGGTCTCAGTTTGCAGAGCTCCGTGGGCACCCCCAAAGCAGCGCGAGTTGGCCCAAGTGGCAGCTTGTCCCTGGGCAGCATCTTGATATTCGTGGAAATCCAGCAGGCAGACTGCCTCTAAGGGCTGAGGGCCTACTTCGTACTGACAAAGGCTTCTGCCCGGGAAAACAAAACCCATAACCCCACATACTTTCTCTCAGTTTGAAGAGCTCCGTGGGCACTCTCAAAGCAGCCCAAGTTGGCACAAGTGGCAGCTTGTCCCTGGGCAGCATTTTGATATTCGTGGAAATCCTGCAGGCAGCTGGCCCCCAAGGGCCAAGGGCCGACCTGGTACTGACAAAGGCTTCTGCCCGGGAAAACAAAACTCAGAACACCACGTTTCTGGTCTCAGTTTGCAGAGCACCATGGGCACTCTCAAAGCAGCGCGAGTTGGCACAGGTGGCAGCTTGTCCCTGGGCAGCATCTTGATATTCGTGGAAATCCAGCAGGCTGCCTGCCCTTAAGGACCGAGGGCGTACCTGGCACTTCAAATGCTTCTGCCCGGAGAAACAAAACTCAGCACCCCAGGTTCATGGTCTCAGTTTGCAGAGCTCCATGGGCACTCTCAAAGCAGCACGACTTGGCACAGGTGGCAGCTTGTCCCTGGGCAGCATCTTGATATTCGTGGAAATCCTGCAGGCAGCCTGCCCCTAAGGAACAAGGGCCTACCTGGTACTGACAAAGGCTTCTGCCCGGGAAAACAAAACCCACAGTCCTACGTTCCTGGTCTCAGTTTGCAGAGCTCCGTGGGCACCCTCATAGCAGCACGAGTTGGCACAAGTGGCAGCTGGTCCCTGGACAGCATCTTGATATTCGTGGAAATCCAGCCGGCAGCCTGCCTCTGAGGAACAAGGACTCTCCTGGTACTGACAAAGGCTTCTGCCCGGGGAAAGAAAACCCACCAGCCCATGTTCCACATCTCAGTTTGCAGAGCTCCATGGGCACTCTCAAAGCAGCGTGAGTTGGCACAGGTGGCAGCTTGTCCCTGGGCGGCATCTTGATATTTGTGGAAATCCTGCAGGCAGCCGGCCCCCAAGGGCCAAGGGCCGACCTGGTACTGACAAAGGCTTCTGCCCGGGGAAACAAAACCCAGCACCCCACGTTTCTGGTCTCAGTTTGCAGAGCTCCGTGGGCACCCTCAAAGCAGCGCGAGTTGGCACAAGTGGCAGCTTGTCCCTGGGCAGCATCTTGATATTCGTGGAAATCCAGCAGGCAGTCTGCCCTGAAATTCCGAGGGCCTACCTGGCACTGCAAATGCTTCTGCCCAGGGAAACAAAACTCAGCACCCCAGGTTCTTGGTCTCAGTTTGCAGAGCTCCGTGGGCACTCTCAAAGCAGCCCGAGTTGGCACAGGTGGCAGCTTGTCCCTGGGCAGCATCTTGATATTCGTGGAAATCCAGCAGGCAGACTGCCTCTAAGGCCCTTAAAGACCAAGGGCCTACCTGGCACTGCAAATGCTTCTGCCCAGGGAAACAAAACTCAGCACCCCAGGTTCATGGTCTCAGTTTGCAGAGCTCCATGGGCACTCTCAAAGCAGCACGAGTTGGCACAGGTGGCAGCTTGTCCTTTGGCAGCATCTTGATATTCGTGGAAATCTTCCTGCCAGCCTGCCCCTAAGGAACAAGGGCCTACCTGGCACTGAGAGAGGCTTCTGCCCGGGAAAACAAAACCCACAATCCTACGTTCCTGGTCTCAGTTTGCAGAGCTCCGTGGGCACCCTCAAAGCAGCGCGAGTTGGCACAAGTGGCAGCTTGTCCCTGAGCAGCATCTTGATATTCGTGGAAATCCAGCAGGCAGACTGCCCCTGATGAACAAGGGCCCTCCTGGTACTGACAAAGGCTTCTGCCCAGGGAAACAAAACCCACCACCCCACGTTCCACATCTCAGTTTGCAGAGCTCCATGGGCACTCTCAAAGCAGACCGAGTTGGCACAGGTGGCAGCTTGTCCCTGGGCGGCATCTTGGTATTGGCGGAAATCCAGCAGGCAGACGGCCCCTAAGGGCCATGGGCCTACCTGGAACAGACAAAGGCTTCTGCCCAGGTAAACAAAATTCGCCAACACACGTTCATGGTCTCAGTTTGCAGAGCTCCATGGGTACTCTAAAATCAGCGTGAGTTGCCACAGGTGGCAGCTTGTCCCTGGGCGGCATCTTGATATTCGTCGAAATCCGGCAGGCCGACGGCCCCTAAGGACTGAGAGCCTACCTGGTACTGACAAAGGCTTCTGCCCAGGAAAAAAAAACCCACCACCCCACGTTCCGGGTCTCAGTTTGCAGAGCTCTGTGGGCACTCTTAAAGCAGCCCGAGCTGGCACAGGTGGCAGCTTGCCCCTGGGCGGCATCTTGATATTGGCGGAAATCCAGCCGGCAGCCGGCCCATAAGTGCCAAGGGCCTACCTGGTACTGACAAATGCTTCTGCCCAGGGAAACAAAACAGACCAACCCACGTTAATGGTCTCAGTTTGCAGAGCTCCATGGGCACACTCAAGGCAGTGCGAGTTGGCGCAGGTGGCAGCTTGTCCCTGGGCAGCATCTTCAGATTCGCAAAAACCCAGCAGGCAGCTGGCCCCGAAGGGCGAAGGCCTACCTGGTACTGACAAAGGCTTCTGCCCAGGTAAACTAAGCTCACCACACCACATGCCTGGTCTCAGATTGCAGAACTCCATGGGCACACTCAAAGCAGCCCGAATTGGCACAGGTGAGAGTTTGTCCATGGGCGGCATCTTGATATTCGCGGAAATCCAGCGAGCAGCCGCCCCAAAGGGCCAAGGGCCTATCTGGTACTGACAAAGGCTTCTGCCCGGGGAAAGAAAACCCACCACCCCACGTTCCTGGTCTCAGTTTGCAGAGCTCCATGGGCACTCTCAAAGCAGCCTGAGTTGGCACAGGTGGCAGCTTGTCCCTGGGCGGCATCTTGATATTGGCGGAAATCCAGCAGGCAGACGGCCCCTAAGGACTGAGGGCCTACCTGATACTGACACAGCTTCTGCCCCGGAATACAAAACTCACCAGCCCACGTTCCTGGTCTCAGTTGGCAGAGCTCTTTAGGCACTCTGCAAGCAGCCTGACTTGGCACTGGTGGCAGCCTGTCCCTTGGTGGCAACTTGAAATTCGTGGAAATCTAGCAACCAGCTAGCCGCAGTGGGCTGGTGTTGTGCGGCTTGCTTCTTCACCTCCTGCAAGCTGCCGGCTCTCCGTCTAGCGAAAGCGAAAGAGCCGCTACTTCGCGCACTGCTGCTTGTGCCGGTGGCGGTGCGCTCCGGAGCGCTGCTTCGGGCGAAAGACGCCGGCCATCGGCACTTCGCTCCGGATAGCCCCGTACCTCCGTCTTCTGCCTCTCTCGTCGTCTGCATCCTAGCCAAAAGCTTCTCCATGACTTCTCGCCGAGAGAGAAAGTGTGCCAGCACTGCAAACATCTACCGATCTTGTTTGACGAGTTCACCCAGTTCTTTGCATCTCGCAGCGCAAAGAGACCCGCAAGAGTTTCCACGGAGCGTTGCAGGAGCACTAGCAAGATGCATTGCAAAGTTGTCCAAAAACTTCTTCCATTCGCATGCTAACGTGATTTTCAAAGGCATACGAGTGGCAATCCACCATCCCGCAGCAGTAAGAGAGCTGCGCCCACAATGCTGCTGTTGTGCGGCTTGCTTCTTCACCTCCTGCAAGCTGCCGGCTCTCCGTCTAGCGAAAGCGAAAGAGCCGCTACTTCGCGCACTGCTGCTTGTGCCGGTGGCGGTGCGCTCCGGAGCGCTGCTTCGGGCGAAAGACGCCGGCCAGCGGCACTTCGCTCCGGACAGCCCCGTACCTCCGTCTTCTGCCTCTCTCGTCGTCTGCATCCTAGCCTAAAGCTTCTCCATGACTTCTCGCCGAGAGAGAAAGTGTGCCAGCACTGCAAACATCTTCCGATCTTGTTTGACGAGTTCACCCAGTTCTTTGCATCTCGCAGCGCAAAGAGACCCACAAGAGTTTCCACGGAGCGTTGCAGGAGCACTAGCAAGATGCATTGCAAAGTTGTGCAAAAACTTCTTCCATTCGCATGCTAACGTGATTTTCAAAGGCATACGAGTGGCAATCCACCATCCCGCAGCAGTAAGAGAGCTGCGCCCACAATGCTGCTGTTGTGCGGCTTGCTTCTTCACCTCCTGCAAGCTGCCGGCTCTCCGTCTACCGAAGGCGAAAGAGCCGCTACTTCGCGCACTGCTGCTTGTGCCGGTGGCGGTGCGCTCCGGAGCGCTGCTTCGGGCGAAAGACGCCGGCCAGCGGCACTTCGCTCCGGACAGCTCCGTACCTCCGTCTTCTGCCTCTCTCGTCGTCTGCATCCTAGCCAAAAGCTTCTCCATGACTTCTCGCCCAGAGAGAAAGTGTGCCAGCTCTGCAAACATCTTCCGATCTTGCTTGCCGAGTTCACCCAGTAAGCATCTCGCAGCGCAAAGAGACCCGCAAGAGTTTCCACGGAGCGTTGCAGGAGCACTAGCAAGATGCATTGCAAAGTTGCCAAAAAACTTCTTCCATTCGCATGCTAACGTGATTTTCATAGGCATGAATGGCAATCCACCATCCCGCAGCAGTTCGAGAGCTGCGCACACAAGGCTGCTGTTGTGCGGCTTGCTTCTTCACCTCCTGCAAGCTGCCGGCTCTCCGTCTAGCGAAAGCGAAAGAGCCGCTACTTCGCGCACTGCTGCTTGTGCCGGTGGCGGTGCGCTCCGGAGCGCTGCTTCGGGCGAAAGACGCCGGCCAGCGGCACTTCGCTCCGGATAGCCCCGTACCTCCGTCTTCTGCCTCTCTCGTAGTCTGCATCCTAGCCAAAAGCTTCTCCATGACTTCTCGCCGAGAGAGAAAGTGTGCCAGCACTGCAAACATCTTCCGATCTTGCTTGACGAGTTCACCCAGTTCTTTGCATCTCGCAGCGCAAAGAGACCCACAAGAGTTTCCACGGAGCGTTGCAGGAGCACTAGCAAGATGCATTGCAAAGTTGTCCAAAAACTTCTTCCATTCGCATGCTAACGTGATTTTCAAAGGCATACGAGTGGCAATCCACCATCCCGCAGCAGTAAGAGAGCTGCGCCCACAATGCTGCTGTTGTGCGGCTTGCTTCTTCACCTCCTGCAAGCTGCCGGCTCTCCGTCTAGCGAAAGCGAAAGAGCCGCTACTTCGCGCACTGCTGCTTGTGCCGGTGGCGGTGCGCTCCGGAGCGCTGCTTCGGGCGAAAGACGCCGGCCAGCGGCACTTCGCTCCGGATAGCCCCGTACCTCCGTCTTCTGCCTCTCTCGTCGTCTGCATCCTAGCCAAAAGCTTCTCCATGACTTCTCGCCGAGAGAGAAAGTGTGCCAGCACTGCAAACATCTACCGATCTTGTTTGACGAGTTCACCCAGTTCTTTGCATCTCGCAGCGCAAAGAGACCCGCAAGAGTTTCCACGGAGCGTTGCAGGAGCACTAGCAAGATGCATTGCAAAGTTGTCCAAAAACTTCTTCCATTCGCATGCTAACGTGATTTTCAAAGGCATACGAGTGGCAATCCACCATCCCGCAGCAGTAAGAGAGCTGCGCCCACAATGCTGCTGTTGTGCGGCTTGCTTTTTCACCTCCTGCAAGCTGCCGGCTCTCCGTCTAGCGAAAGCGAAAGAGCCGCTACTTCGCGCACTGCTGCTTGTGCCGGTGGCGGTGCGCTCCGGAGCGCTGCTTCGGGCGAAAGACGCCGGCCAGCGGCACTTCGCTCCGGATAGCCCCGTACCTCCGTCTTCTGCCTCTCTCGTCGTCTGCATCCTAGCCAAAAGCTTCTCCATGACTTCTCGCCGAGAGAGAAAGTGTGCCAGCACTGCAAACATCTACCGATCTTGTTTGACGAGTTCACCCAGTTCTTTGCATCTCGCAGCGCAAAGAGACCCGCAAGAGTTTCCACGGAGCGTTGCAGGAGCACTAGCAAGATGCATTGCAAAGTTGTCCAAAAACTTCTTCCATTCGCATGCTAACGTGATTTTCAAAGGCATACGAGTGGCAATCCACCATCCCGCAGCAGTAAGAGAGCTGCGCCCACAAGGCTGCTGTTGTGCGGCTTGCTTCTTCACCTCCTGCAAGCTGCCGGCTCTCCGTCTAGCGAAAGCGAAAGAGCCGCTACTTCGCGCACTGCTGCTTGTGCCGGTGGCGGTGCGCTCCGGAGCGCTGCTTCGGGCGAAAGACGCCGGCCAGCGGCACTTCGCTCCGGACAGCCCCGTACCTCCGTCTTCTGCCTCTCTCGTCGTCTGCATCCTAGCCTAAAGCTTCTCCATGACTTCTCGCCGAGAGAGAAAGTGTGCCAGCACTGCAAACATCTTCCGATCTTGCTTGACGAGTTCACCCAGTTCTTTGCATCTCGCAGCGCAAAGAGACCCACAAGAGTTTCCACGGAGCGTTGCAGGAGCACTAGCAAGATGCATTGCAAAGTTGTCCAAAAACTTCTTCCATTCGCATGCTAACGTGATTTTCAAAGGCATACGAGTGGCAATCCACCATCCCGCAGCAGTAAGAGAGCTGCGCCCACAATGCTGCTGTTGTGCGGCTTGCTTCTTCACCTCCTGCAAGCTGCCGGCTCTCCGTCTAGCGAAAGCGAAAGAGCCGCTACTTCGCGCACTGCTGCTTGTGCCGGTGGCGGTGCGCTCCGGAGCGCTGCTTCGGGCGAAAGACGCCGGCCAGCGGCACTTCGCTCCGGATAGCCCCGTACCTCCGTCTTCTGCCTCTCTCGTCGTCTGCATCCTAGCCAAAAGCTTCTCCATGACTTCTCGCCGAGAGAGAAAGTGTGCCAGCACTGCAAACATCTTCCGATCTTGCTTGACGAGTTCACCCAGTTCTTTGCATCTCGCAGCGCAAAGAGACCCGCAAGAGTTTCCACGGAGCGTTGCAGGAGCACTAGCAAGATGCATTGCAAAGTTGTCCAAAAACTTCTTCCATTCGCATGCTAACGTGATTTTCAAAGGCATACGAGTGGCAATCCACCATCCCGCAGCAGTAAGAGAGCTGCGCCCACAATGCTGCTGTTGTGCGGCTTGCTTCTTCACCTCCTGCAAGCTGCCGGCTCTCCGTCCTAGCGAAAGCGAAAGAGCCGCTACTTCGCGCACTGCTGCTTGTGCCGGTGGCGGTGCGCTCCGGAGCGCTGCTTCGGGCGAAAGACGCCGGCCAGCGGCACTTCGCTCCGGATAGCCCCGTACCTCCGTCTTCTGCCTCTCTCGTCGTCTGCATCCTAGCCAAAAGCTTCTCCATGACTTCTCGCCGAGAGAGAAAGTGTGCCAGGCACTGCAAACATCTTCCGATCTTGCTATGACGAGTTCACCCAGTTCTTTGCATCTCGCAGCGCAAAGAGACCCGCAAGAGTTTCCACGGAGCGTTGCAGGAGCACTAGCAAGATGCATTGCAAAGTTGTCCAAAAACTTCTTCCATTCGCATGCTAACGTGATTTTCAAAGGCATACGAGTGGCAATCCACCATCCCGCAGCAGTTCGAGAGCTGCGTACACAAGGCTGCTGTTGTGCGGCTTGCTTCTTCACCTCCTGCAAGCTGCCGGCTCTCCGTCTAGCGAAAGCGAAAGAGCCGCTTCTTCGCGCACTGCTGCTTGTGCCGGTGGCGGTGCGCTCCGGAGCGCTGCTTCGGGCGAAAGACGCCGGCCAGCGGCACTTCGCTCCGGACAGCCCTGTACCTCCGTCTTCTGCCTCTCTCGTCGTCTGCATCCTAGCCAAAAGCTTCTCCATGACTTCTCGCCGACAGAAATTGGGTGCCAGCACAGCAAACGTCTCCCAGTCTTGGCCCTGATTTTTGTCGTGGCTGCGCATTGTTGAAGCATTTATCTTTTTAATAAAGCGGCGAATTTATTTCGAGATGGCTATAATCTCTTCATACTTATCCTTGTGCGGTCAAGACACAGCAACAATACATTCTTGAGAAAGAAAAACATCTCGAGAGATATTCCAGTCCATCGGTGTGGCGCAGCTGCTGAAAAAGGGCAAAGCTGAAGAACCTTGCTCATCTTAATTTCTGTGCATCTCGCAGCAGGCGAAGCATGAGGCAGCCGAGCACCGCGCTTTTGTGCGCTCTTAATGGAATTGCAAAAAATCCCACAGCTTTTCATCCACAAGCACAGTCAGCTGCATTCGCTTTTGCTTCTTGAAAAACTCACCGCTCTCCTTATATCGGTGTAGATCTTGATCTCTGGTTCCTGGGACTTTACCCAAGTGTTTGCTGTTTTGTACTTTCTTCTTTGGCAGTCAGGAACTTGTATATATAATCTGGTACATGTTTCTTGGAAAACATTTCCTGTCTAAAAATGATACATAGCTGCAATTTACCCGACTGTATATAACTACTCTTTTACTGTATAAAAAAGTGTATTAGAATGATACACCACCTGAATTTCAATGATTGAAAAAAGCGTCTTACTTCTTTTTCCTATTCTCTGTATTTCCTTCTCTTTGTTATGTTTCTTTGGCTATTATGTGCGTGCCCAATGGTTTTTCTGTTCCTGTTGTGGGACAGCAAATGTTCAGGCTCTTCTAATTTTGTCACTAATTAAATAATCCATCTTCCCCGCCGGAAAGATGCAGGATGTGTCTCATTTTCACTGCTCCTGTTTTGTTTCCTTATTCTTTTGAATGGCTCCCTGTCTTCCTACTCACACTCTGAGTAACGAATTTCTAATTTTCTTTCCTATCTGCCTTTATCAATTTTTCTCTGACTTGGATGCTATTGAATTAAGCCATGCCAAGTTGAAGAATTGCATCAAGAAGAGTGCTCAATGAAAAAAAAAAACATTTAGTTTTGGGGTTCTATCACAGAAGAGTCCAAAGACTCTTCCCATGTGAAGAATATCTGATGAATATCTTAAAAACTATCATCTCTGTGTAAGTATTTTGCATCCAGTTCTTGCTCTAGTCCTTGCTTTGGCAAATTTGACACAAGTGCGGCATTGTGTGTTTTGCAGCTTCTAGGGAGATGGTTCCAGGTCTTGAGAAAGTCGTGGGCTTTGTCTCATCTTTAGACATCTGAAAATCACCTAGGCATCCCAAAGACTCATTAGAAATACAAATACCTGCAGGGAACCGGAGGTGAGCTTCATCTTACCATGTGTCTTGAACAGGGTGTTCTATGTGTGAAAGAGATTCTAGTCAGAATTCTGCTCAGTACAGTCCATCAAGTTGAGAGAATTGATCATTTTAATCTGGGCTTTATATCCACAGAGGCTGAAGGTGTCTCCATGCTCCAGTGCCTATCAGTCTTCTCAAATATTTCAATCCATGAGTTGAATTCTAGAAGCAAAAACTTTTCTCCAGGTGACCTTTACCAAGAGACTCAATGTTAGGTGGAATCAAACAACTCCTTTTTTATCCATTTTATCGAAAGTGATCTTAAAGATTCAATCCATATGCTTAGGTGAGAGAAATCCTACCATTGGCAGATGGCATGTATTGGCCAGTATTGACAGCAGAAAGAAGCAAAAAAGCATGCCAAAAAATGCTGAATGCAGTAAGCAGACCATCAAGCAAACCGGTGGAAAAATAGTTGCTTTGTATGTAAGATGAATCGGAGAGATACATATGGAGTTCTTCATGATGTTTTTCATTGACATTTAAACTAGGAAAGAGGTTAAAACTATGATGGAAGGGATTAATTGCTTGATGTTAGAGTATTTCTTTAGAGAGACATAACAAGTGAATACATGTTTAACCAGTTATCGGCTTCCCATCAGCAATGGGTGCACTTTAATTGCCTTTAAAAGCTGTAATGAAATACTTTTTAAAGCAATTTTTTCCCCTTATTTTTGCAAGAGCTTTTTTCTGTTATTTTTGAAAAATAGGAAAAATTTCCAGTAAAGGATCAACGGGCTGCTCTGTCATTTAATATTAGAAAACACTTATGGTATACTTTCTAGAAGAAAAAGTACCTAAAAAAAGGAGTATTCCCATTATGCTTGTAAAACGATCTTCCAACCATAAGAAAATCAAAAATTATACTATTTCAAGGATCTCACACTCCTAGAACACATTCATTTACCACACTCATAATTTATCAAACACAGCTTGTAATTAGACCTCTAAGAGTCAAACAGAGCGTTGTATCCACAGGCACTGTGAGAGCAGCCTGAGGTGGCACAGGTGGCAGGTTGTACGTGAGCTAGATCTTGATCAATGCGGCATTACAGCAGCCAACCGGGGCCTGCACGCAAGGCCCATCCAAAAAATGTGGTGAGCTTTTTCCCAGGGAAACCAAACTCACCACCTCACCTTCCTGGTCTCAGGCCCCAAATGGCCACAAAAGTACTGTGCGGGCAACAGCCCAGGAAAAAAACCTCAACACCTCACCGTCTAGGTCTCAGTTTGCAGAGCTCTGTGGGCACTGTGCAAGCACCCAACGTTGGCACAGCTATCAGCCTTTAATTGGATGGCATCCTGATTAATACAGAAATCGAGCAGGCACCAAGCATCAACGTGCTTAGGGACACCTAGGAATTGTGCATTATACTGCCCAAGGAGAAAAAAACCCACCACCCCAAGGTCTTAGTCTCAGTTTGCAGAGTTCCGTGGGCACTCTCAAAGCAGCCAGAGCTAGCACAGGTGGCAGCTTGTCCCTGAGAGGCATCTTGATATTTGTGGATATCCAGGAGGCAACAGGCCCCTTAGGGCCGAGGGCCTACCTGGTACTGACAAAGGCTTCTTCCCAGAAAAACAAAGCTCACCATCCCACGTTGCTGGTCTCAGTTTGTAGAGCTCCATGGGCACTCTCAAAGCAGCCCGAGTTGGCACAGGTGGCAGCTTGACCCGGGACGGCACCGTGATATTCGGGCAAATCCAGCGGGGAGCCGGCCGCTAAGGGTGGAGGGCCGACCTAGTACAGAGATAGTCTTCTACCCAGCAAAACAAGACACACTACCCGACGTTCCAGGCCACAGTTTGAAGAGCTCCATGGGCACTCTCAAAGCAGCCCGAGCTGGCACAGGTGGCAGCTTGTCCCTGGGCGGCATCTTGTTATTCGGGGAAATCCAGCCTGCAACCGAACCCATAGGGCCGAAGGCCTACCTGGTACTGACAAAGGCTTCTGCCGGGAAAAACAAAACTCAGAACCCCACGGTCCCGGTCTCAGTTTGCAGAGCTCCATGGGCACTCTCAAAGCAGCCCGAGTTGGCACAGGAGGCAGAATATCCCTGGGCGGCATCTTGATATTCGTGGAAATCCAGCAGGCAGCCAGCCATGAAGGGCCGAGGGCCTACCTGGTACTGACAAAGGCTTCTGCCGAGGAAAAAAAAAAACTCACCATCCCACGCTCCTGGTTTCTGTTTGTAGAGCACCATGGGTACTCTCAAAGCAGCCCAAGTTGGCACAGGTGGCAGCTTGTTCCTGGGCGGCATCTAGATATGCGTGGAAATCCAGCAGGCAGACTGCCTCTAAGGGCCGAGGTCCTACTTGGTACTGACAAAGGGTTCTGCCCGCGAAAAAAAAAACCCGAAACCCCACATACTTTGGCTCAGTTTGAAGAGATCCGTGGGCACTCTCAAAGCAGCGTGAGTTGGCACAGGTGGCAGCTTGTCCCTGGGCGGCATCTTGATATTCGTGGAAGTCTTGCTGCCAGCCTGCCCCTAAGGGCCGAGGGCCTACCTGGTACTTACAATGGCTTCTGCCCGGGGAAACATAACCCATAACCCCATGTACCCTGTCTCAGTTTTTTAGAGCTCCGTGGGCACCCTCAAAGCAGCCCGAGCTGGCACAGGTGGCAGCTTGTCCCTGGGCAGCATCTTGATATTCGTGGAAATTCAGCAGGCAGCCTGCCCCTAAGGAACAAGGGCCTACCTGGTACTGAGAGAGGCTTCTGCCCGAGAAAACAAAACCCACAACCCTAGGTTATGGTCTCAGTTTGCAGAGCTCCGTGGGCACCCCCAAAGCAGCGCGAGTTGGCCCAAGTGGCAGCTTGTCCCTGGGCAGCATCTTGATATTCGTGGAAATCCAGCAGGCTGACGGCCCTGAAAGACCGTGGGCCTACCTAGTACTGACAAATACTTCTGCCCGGGAAAACAAAACTCAGCACCCCACGGTCCTGGTCACAGTTTGCAGAGCTCCGTGGGCACTCTCAAAGCAGCGTGAGTTGGCAAAGGTGGCAGCTTGTCCCTGGGCGGAAACTTGATTTTCGTGGAAATCCTGGTGCCAGCCTCCCCCAAAGGGCCGAGGGCCTACCTGGTCCTGCAAATGTTTCTGCCCGGGAAAACAACACCGACAAACCCACGTTCCTGGTCTCAGTTTGAAGAACTCCGTGGGCACTCTCAAAGCAGCCCGAGTTGGCACAGGTGGCAGAATATCCCTGGGCAGCATTTTGATATTCGGGGAAATCTTACTTCCAGGCTGTCCCTAAGGAACAACAAAACAAAACCCAGCACCCCACGTTTCTGGTCTCAGTTTGCAGAGCACCATGGGCACTCTCAAAGCAGCGTGAGTTGGCACAGGTGGCAGCTTGTCCCTGGGCAGCATCTTGATATTCGTGGAAATACAGCAGGCTGCCTGCCCTTCAGGACCGAGGGCCTACCTGGCACTGCAAATGCTTCTGCCCGGAGAAACAAAACTCAGCACCCCAGTTTCATGGTCTCAGTTTGCAGAGCTCCGTGGGCACTCTCAAAGCAGCCCGAGTTGGCACAGGTGGCAGAATATCCCTGGGCAGCATCTTGATATTCGTGGAAAGCTTGCTGCCAGCCTGCACCTAAGGAACAAGGGCATACCTGGTACTGAGAGAGGCTTCTGCCATCTTGGGAGCCTGCACCTAACAAAACCCACAGTCCTACGTTCCTGGTCTCAGTTTGCAGAGCTCCGTGGGCACCCTCAAAGCAGCCCGAGTTGGCCCAAGTGGCAGCTGGTCCCTGGGCAGCATCTTGATATTCGTGGAAATTCAGCAGGCAGCCTGCCCCTAAGGAACAAGGGCCTACCTGGTACTGAGAGAGGCTTCTGCCCGAGAAAACAAAACCCACAACCCTAGGTTATGGTCTCAGTTTGCAGAGCTCCGTGGGCACCCCCAAAGCAGTGCGAGTTGGCCCAAGTGGCAGCTTGTCCCTGGGCAGCATCTTGATATTCGTGGAAATCCAGCAGGCAGACTGCCTCTAAGGGCTGAGGGCCTACTTCGTTTGACTGACAAAGGCTTCTGCCCCCTGGGCAGGGAAAAGGCAAAGGGCCAAGGGCCCATAAAAGGCCCCACATACTTTCTCTCAGTTTGAAGAGCTCCGTGGGCACTCTCAAAGCAGCCCAAGTTGGCACAAGTGGCAGCTTGTCCCTGGGCAGCATTTTGATATTCGTGGAAATCCTGCAGGCAGCTGGCCCCCAAGGGCCAAGGGCCGACCTGGTACTGACAAAGGCTTCTGCCCGGGAAAACAAAACTCAGAACACCACGTTTCTGATCTCAGTTTGCAGAGCACCATGGGCACTCTCAAAGCAGCCCAAGTTGGCACAAGTGGCAGCTTGTCCCTGGGCAGCATTTTGATATTCGTGGAAATCCTGCAGGCAGCTGGCCCCCAAGGGCCAAGGGCCGACCTGGTACTGACAAAGGCTTCTGCCCGGGAAAACAAAACTCAGAACCCCACGTTTCTGATCTCAGTTTGCAGAGCACCATGGGCACTCTCAAAGCAGCGCGAGTTGGCACAGGTGGCAGCTTGTCCCTGGGCAGCATCTTGATATTCGTGGAAATCCAGCAGGCTGCCTGCCCCTAAGGACCGAGGGCGTACCTGGCACTTCAAATGCTTCTGCCCGGAGAAACAAAACTCAGCACCCCAGGTTCATGGTCTCAGTTTGCAGAGCTCCATGGGCACCCTCAAAGCAGCACGAGTTGGCACAGGTGGCAGCTTGTCCCTGGGCAGCATCTTGATATTCGTGGAAATCCTGCAGGCAGCCTGCCCCTAAGGAACAAGGGCACTACCCCTGGTACTGACAAAGGGCCTTCTGACCCGGGAAAACAAAAACCACAACCCCACCTTCCTGGTCTCAGTTTGCAGAGCTCCGTGGGCACCCTCAAAGCAGCGCGAGTTGGCACAAGTGGCAGCTTGTCCCTGGGCAGCATTTTGATATTCGTGGAAATCCAGCCGGCAGCCTGCCCCCCAAGGAACAAGGGCCTTCCAAAGGCTGGTACTGACAAAGGGGCTTCTGCCCAGGGGGCGGCAATATTCAAAAGCAGGCAGCCCTCCACCACCCCTGACGTTCCACATCTCAGTTTGCAGAGCACCGTGGGCACTCTCAAAGCAGCCCGAGTTGGCACAGGTGGCAAGCTTGTCCCTGGGCGGCATCTTGATATTTGTGGAAATCCTGCAGGCAGCCGGCCCCCAAGGGCCAAGGGCCGACCTGGTACTGACAAAGGTTTCTGCCCGGGAAAACAAAACCGAGCAAACCCACGTTCCTGGTCTCAGTTTGCAGAGCTCCGTGGGCACTCTCAAAGCAGCCCGAGTTGGCACAGGTGGCAGCTTGTCCCTGGGCGGCATTTTGATATTCGTGGAAATCCTGCAGGCAGCCGGTCCCCCAAGGAACAAGGCCTGACCTGGTACTGACAAAGGCTTCTGCCCGGGGAAACAAAACCCAGCACCCCACGTTCCAGGTCTCAGTTTGCAGAGCTCCATGGGCACTCTCAAAGCAGCCCGAGTTGGCACAGGTGGCAGCTTGTCCCTGGGCGGCATCTTGATATTCGTGGAAATCCAGCAGGCTGCCTGCCCCTGTGGAACAAGGGCCTACCTGGCACTGACAAAGGCTTCTGACCGGGAAAACAATACTCAGAACCCCACTTTCATGGTCCCAGTTTGCAGAGCTCCATGGGCACTCTCAAAGCAGCCCGAGTTGGCACAGGTGGCAGCTTGTCCCTGGGCAGCATCTTGATATTCGTGGAAATCCAGCAGGCAGACTGCCCCTAAGCAACAAGGACCCTCCTGGTACTGACAAAGGCTTCTGCCCTGGAAAACAAAACCCAGCACCACCTACGTTCCTGGTCTCAGTTTGCAGAGCACCATGGGCACCCTCAAAGCAGCCCGAGTTGGCACAGGTGGCAGCTGGTCCCTGGGCAGCATCTTGATATTCGTGGAAATCCAGCCGGCAGCCTGCCCCTGAGGAACAAGACTCTCCTGGTACTGACAAAGGCTTCTGCCCGGGGAAAGAAAACCCACCAGCCCATGTTCCACATCTCAGTTTGCAGAGCTCCATGGGCACTCTCAAAGCAGCCCAAGTTGGCACAGGTGGCAGAATATCCCTGGGCGGCATCTTGATATTCGTGGAAATCCAGCAGGCAGCCAGCCATGAAGGGCCGAGGGCCTACTTCGTACTGACAAAGGCTTCTGCCCGGGAAAACAAAACCCGAAATCCCACATACTTTGGCTCAGTTTGAAGAGCTCCGTGGGCACTCTCAAAGCAGCCCGAGTTGGCACAAGTGGCAGCTTGTCCCTGGGCAGCATTTTGATATTCGTGGAAATCCTGCAGGCAGCTGGCCCCCAAGGGCCAAGGGCCGACCTGGTACTGACAAAGGCTTCTGCCCGGGAAAACAAAACTCAGAACACCACGTTTCTGGTCTCAGTTTGCAGAGCACCATGGGCACTCTCAAAGCAGCCCAAGTGGGCACAGGTGGCAGCTTGTCCCTGGGCAGCATCTTGATATTCGTGGAAATCCAGCAGGCTGCCTGCCCTTAAGGACCGAGGGCGTACCTGGCAATTCAAATGCTTCTGCCCGGAGAAACAAAACTCAGCACCCCAGGTTCATGGTCTCAGTTTGCAGAGCTCCATGGGCACTCTCAAAGCAGCACGAGTTGGCACAGGTGGCAGCTTGTCCCTAGGCAGCATCTTGATATACGTGGAAATCCTGCAGGCAGCCTGCCCCTAAGGAACAAGGGCCTACCTGGTACTGACAAAGGCTTCTGCCCGGGAAAACAAAACCCACAACCCTACCTTCCTGGTCTCAGTTTGCAGAGCTCCGTGGGCACCCTCAAAGCAGCGCGAGTTGGCACAAGTGGCAGCTTGTCCCTGGGCAGCATCTTGATATTCGTGGAAATCCAGCCGGCAGCCTGCCCCTGAGGAACAAGGGCCTTCCTGGTACTGACAAAGGCTTCTGCCCAGGGAAACAAAATCCACCACCCCACGTTCCACATCTCAGTTTGCAGAGCACCGTGGGCACTCTCAAAGCAGCCCGAGTTGGCACAGGTGGCAGCTCCTCCGTGGGCAGCATCCTGATATTCGTGGAAATTCAGCAGGCTGACGGCCCTGAAAGACCGTGGGCCTACCTAGTACTGACAAATACTTCTGCCCGGGAAAACAAAACTCAGCACCCCACGGTCCTGGTCACAGTTTGCAGAGCTCCGTGGGCACTCTCAAAGCAGCGTGAGTTGGCAAAGGTGGCAGCTTGTCCCTGGGCGGAAACTTGATTTTCGTGGAAATCCTGGTGCCAGCCTCCCCCAAAGGCCCGAGGGCCTACCTGGTCCTGCAAATGTTTCTGCCCGGGAAAACAACACCGACAAACCCACGTTCCTGGTCTCAGTTTGAAGAACTCCGTGGGCACTCTCAAAGCAGCACGAGTTGGCACAGGTGGCAGAATATCCCTGGGCAGCATTTTGATATTCGGGGAAATCTTGCTTCCAGGCTGTCCCTAAGGAACAAGGGCCTACTTGGTACTGACAAAGGCTTCTGCCCTGGAAAACAAAACCCAGCACCCCACGTTTCTGGTCTCAGTTTGCAGAGCACCATGGGCACTCTCAAAGCAGCGTGAGTTGGCACAGGTGGCAGCTTGTCCCTGGGCAGCATCTTGATATTCGTGGAAATACAGCAGGCTGCCTGCCCTTAAGGACCGAGGGCCTACCTGGCACTGCAAATGCTTCTGCCCGGAGAAACAAAACTCAGCACCCCAGGTTCATGGTCTCAGTTTGCAGAGCTCCGTGGGCACTCTCAAAGCAGCCCGAGTTGGCACAGGTGGCAGAATATCCCTGGGCAGCATCTTGATATTCGTGGAAAGCTTGCTGCCAGCCTGCACCTAAGGAACAAGGGCCTACCTGGTACTGACAAAGGCTTCTGCCCGGGAAAACAAAACCCACAGTCCTACGTTCCTGGTCTCAGTTTGCAGAGCTCCGTGGGCACCCTCATAGCAGCACGAGTTGGCCCAAGTGGCAGCTGGTCCCTGGGCAGCATCTTGATATTCGTGGAAATCCAGCCGGCAGCCTGCCCCTGAGGAACAAGGACTCTCCTGGTACTGACAAAGGCTTCTGCCCGGGGAAAGAAAACCCACCAGCCCATGTTCCACATCTCAGTTTGCAGAGCTCCATGGGCACTCTCAAAGCAGCCCAAGTTGGCACAGGTGGCAGCTTGTCCCTGGGCGGCATCTTGATATTTGTGGAAATCCTGCAGGCAGCCGGCCCCCAAGGGCCAAAGGCCGACCTGGTACTGACAAAGGCTACTGCCAGGGGAAACAAAACCCAGCACCCCACG
The DNA here is from genome assembly GCF_015832195.1 of Motacilla alba alba. Classification (NCBI taxonomy): domain Eukaryota; kingdom Metazoa; phylum Chordata; class Aves; order Passeriformes; family Motacillidae; genus Motacilla; species Motacilla alba. The sequence goes on along the minus strand of NW_024037226.1, from coordinate 17,843 downwards.
TTTCTGGTCTCAGTTTGCAGAGCTCCATGGGCACCATCAAAGCAGCCCGAGTTGGCACAGGTGGCAGCTTGTCCCTGGGCAGCATCTTGATATTCGTGGAAATCCAGCAGGCAGTCGGCCCTGAAATTCCGAGGGCCTACCTGGTACTGACAAATGCTTCTGCCCGGGGAAACAAAACTCACCAACGCACGTTCCTGGTCTCACTTTGCAGAGCTCCAAGGGCACTCTCAAAGCAGCGCGAGTTGGCACAGGTGGCAGCTTGTCCTTTGGCAGCATCTTGATATTCATGGAAATCCAGCAGGCTGCCTGCCCTTAAAGACCAAGGGCCTACCTGGTACTGCAAATGCTTCTGCCAGGGGAAACAAAACTCAGCACCCCAGGTTCATGGTCTCAGTTTGCAGAGCTCCATGGGCACTCTCAAAGCAGCCCGATTTGGCACAGGTGGCAGCTTGTCCCTGGGCAGCATCTTGATATTCGTGGAAATCTTCCTGCCAGCCTGCCCCTAAGGAACAAGGGCCTACCTGGCACTGAGAGAGGCTTCTGCCCGGGAAAACAAAACCCACAATCCTACCTTCCTGGTCTCAGTTTGCAGAGCTCCGTGGGCACCCTCAAAGCAGCGCAAGTTGGCCCAAGTTGCAGCTTGTCCCTGGGCAGCATCTTGATATTCGTGGAAATTGAGCCGCCAGCCTGCCCCTGAGGAACAAGGGCCTACCTGGTACAGACAAAGGCTTCTGCCCAGGGAAACAAAACCCACCACCCCACGTTCCACATCTCAGTTTGCAGAGCTCCATGGGCACTCTCAAAGCAGACCGAGTTAGCACAGGTGGCAGCTTGTCCCTGGGCGGCATCTTGATATTCGTCGAAATCCGGCAGGCCGACAGCCCCTAAGGACTGAGTGCCTACCTGGTACTGACAAAGGCTTCTGCCTAGGTAAACTAAGCTCACCACACCACGTGCCTGGTCTCAGATTGCAGAACTCCATGGGCACACTCAAAGCAGCCCGAGCTGGCACAGGTGGCAGCTTGTCCCTGGGCAGCATCTTGATATTCGTGGAAATTCAGCAGGCAGCCTGCCCCTAAGGAACAAGGGCCTACCTGGTACTGACAAAGGCTTCTGCCCAAGAAAACAAAACCCACAACCCTAGGTTATGGTCTCAGTTTGCAGAGCTCCGTGGGCACCCCCAAAGCAGCGCGAGTTGGCCCAAGTGGCAGCTTGTCCCTGGGCAGCATCTTGATATTCGTGGAAATCCAGCAGGCAGACGGCCCTGAAGTTCCGAGAGCCTGCCTGGTACTGCAAATGCTTCTGCCTGGGGAAACAAAACTCACCAAGGCAAGTTCCTGGTCTAACTTTGCAGAGTTCCATGGGCACTCTCAAAGCAGCCCGAGTTGGCACAGGTGGCAGCTTGTCCCTGGGTGGCATCTTGATATTCGTGGAAATCCAGCAGGCAGACTGCCTCTAAGGGCTGAGGGCCTACTTCGTACTGACAAAGGCTTCTGCCCGGGAAAACAAAACCCGAAATCCCACATACTTTGGCTCAGTTTGAAGAGCTCCGTGGGCACTCTCAAAGCAGCCCGAGTTGGCACAAGTGGCAGCTTGTCCCTGGGCAGCATTTTGATATTCGTGGAAATCCTGCAGGCAGCTGGCCCCCAAGGGCCAAGGGCCGACCTGGTACTGACAAAGGCTTCTGCCCGGGAAAACAAAACTCAGAACACCACGTTTCTGGTCTCAGTTTGCAGAGCACCATGGGCACTCTCAAAGCAGCCCAAGTGGGCACAGGTGGCAGCTTGTCCCTGGGCAGCATCTTGATATTCGTGGAAATCCAGCAGGCTGCCTGCCCTTAAGGACCGAGGGCGTACCTGGCAATTCAAATGCTTCTGCCCGGAGAAACAAAACTCAGCACCCCAGGTTCATGGTCTCAGTTTGCAGAGCTCCATGGGCACTCTCAAAGCAGCACGAGTTGGCACAGGTGGCAGCTTGTCCCTGGGCAGCATCTTGATATACGTGGAAATCCTGCAGGCAGCCTGCCCCTAAGGAACAAGGGCCTACCTGGTACTGACAAAGGCTTCTGCCCGGGAAAACAAAACCCACAACCCTACCTTCCTGGTCTCAGTTTGCAGAGCTCCGTGGGCACCCTCAAAGCAGCGCGAGTTGGCACAAGTGGCAGCTTGTCCCTGGGCAGCATCTTGATATTCGTGGAAATCCAGCCGGCAGCCTGCCCCTGAGGAACAAGGGCCTTCCTGGTACTGACAAAGGCTTCTGCCCAGGGAAACAAAATCCACCACCCCACGTTCCACATCTCAGTTTGCAGAGCACCGTGGGCACTCTCAAAGCAGCCCGAGTTGGCACAGGTGGCAGCTCCTCCGTGGGCAGCATCCTGATATTCGTGGAAATTCAGCAGGCTGACGGCCCTGAAAGACCGTGGGCCTACCTAGTACTGACAAATACTTCTGCCCGGGAAAACAAAACTCAGCACCCCACGGTCCTGGTCACAGTTTGCAGAGCTCCGTGGGCACTCTCAAAGCAGCGTGAGTTGGCAAAGGTGGCAGCTTGTCCCTGGGCGGAAACTTGATTTTCGTGGAAATCCTGGTGCCAGCCTCCCCCAAAGGCCCGAGGGCCTACCTGGTCCTGCAAATGTTTCTGCCCGGGAAAACAACACCGACAAACCCACGTTCCTGGTCTCAGTTTGAAGAACTCCGTGGGCACTCTCAAAGCAGCACGAGTTGGCACAGGTGGCAGAATATCCCTGGGCAGCATTTTGATATTCGGGGAAATCTTGCTTCCAGGCTGTCCCTAAGGAACAAGGGCCTACTTGGTACTGACAAAGGCTTCTGCCCTGGAAAACAAAACCCAGCACCCCACGTTTCTGGTCTCAGTTTGCAGAGCACCATGGGCACTCTCAAAGCAGCGTGAGTTGGCACAGGTGGCAGCTTGTCCCTGGGCAGCATCTTGATATTCGTGGAAATACAGCAGGCTGCCTGCCCTTAAGGACCGAGGGCCTACCTGGCACTGCAAATGCTTCTTCCCGGAGAAACAAAACTCAGCACCCCAGGTTCATGGTCTCAGTTTGCAGAGCTCCGTGGGCACTCTCAAAGCAGCCCGAGTTGGCACAGGTGGCAGAATATCCCTGGGCAGCATCTTGATATTCGTGGAAAGCTTGCTGCCAGCCTGCACCTAAGGAACAAGGGCCTACCTGGTACTGACAAAGGCTTCTGCCCGGGAAAACAAAACCCACAGTCCTACGTTCCTGGTCTCAGTTTGCAGAGCTCCGTGGGCACCCTCATAGCAGCACGAGTTGGCCCAAGTGGCAGCTGGTCCCTGGGCAGCATCTTGATATTCGTGGAAATCCAGCCGGCAGCCTGCCCCTGAGGAACAAGGACTCTCCTGGTACTGACAAAGGCTTCTGCCCGGGGAAAGAAAACCCACCAGCCCATGTTCCACATCTCAGTTTGCAGAGCTCCATGGGCACTCTCAAAGCAGCCCAAGTTGGCACAGGTGGCAGCTTGTCCCTGGGCGGCATCTTGATATTTGTGGAAATCCTGCAGGCAGCCGGCCCCCAAGGGCCAAAGGCCGACCTGGTACTGACAAAGGCTACTGCCAGGGGAAACAAAACCCAGCACCCCACGTTTCTGGTCTCAGTTTGCAGAGCTCCATGGGCACCATCAAAGCAGCCCGAGTTGGCACAGGTGGCAGCTTGTCCCTGGGCAGCATCTTGATATTCGTGGAAATCCAGCAGGCAGTCGGCCCTGAAATTCCGAGGGCCTACCTGGTACTGACAAATGCTTCTGCCCGGGGAAACAAAACTCACCAACGCACGTTCCTGGTCTCACTTTGCAGAGCTCCAAGGGCACTCTCAAAGCAGCGCGAGTTGGCACAGGTGGCAGCTTGTCCTTTGGCAGCATCTTGATATTCATGGAAATCCAGCAGGCTGCCTGCCCTTAAAGACCAAGGGCCTACCTGGTACTGCAAATGCTTCTGCCAGGGGAAACAAAACTCAGCACCCCAGGTTCATGGTCTCAGTTTGCAGAGCTCCATGGGCACTCTCAAAGCAGCCCGATTTGGCACAGGTGGCAGCTTGTCCCTGGGCAGCATCTTGATATTCGTGGAAATCTTCCTGCCAGCCTGCCCCTAAGGAACAAGGGCCTACCTGGCACTGAGAGAGGCTTCTGCCCGGGAAAACAAAACCCACAATCCTACCTTCCTGGTCTCAGTTTGCAGAGCTCCGTGGGCACCCTCAAAGCAGCGCGAGTTGGCCCAAGTTGCAGCTTGTCCCTGGGCAGCATCTTGATATTCGTGGAAATTGAGCCGCCAGCCTGCCCCTGAGGAACAAGGGCCTACCTGGTACAGACAAAGGCTTCTGCCCAGGGAAACAAAACCCACCACCCCACGTTCCACATCTCAGTTTGCAGAGCTCCATGGGCACTCTCAAAGCAGACCGAGTTAGCACAGGTGGCAGCTTGTCCCTGGGCGGCATCTTGATATTCGTCGAAATCCGGCAGGCCGACAGCCCCTAAGGACTGAGTGCCTACCTGGTACTGACAAAGGCTTCTGCCTAGGTAAACTAAGCTCACCACACCACGTGCCTGGTCTCAGATTGCAGAACTCCATGGGCACACTCAAAGCAGCCCGAGCTGGCACAGGTGGCAGCTTGTCCCTGGGCAGCATCTTGATATTCGTGGAAATTCAGCAGGCAGCCTGCCCCTAAGGAACAAGGGCCTACCTGGTACTGACAAAGGCTTCTGCCCAAGAAAACAAAACCCACAACCCTAGGTTATGGTCTCAGTTTGCAGAGCTCCGTGGGCACCCCCAAAGCAGCGCGAGTTGGCCCAAGTGGCAGCTTGTCCCTGGGCAGCATCTTGATATTCGTGGAAATCCAGCAGGCAGACGGCCCTGAAGTTCCGAGAGCCTGCCTGGTACTGCAAATGCTTCTGCCCGGGGAAACAAAACTCACCAAGGCAAGTTCCTGGTCTAACTTTGCAGAGTTCCATGGGCACTCTCAAAGCAGCCCGAGTTGGCACAGGTGGCAGCTTGTCCCTGGGTGGCATCTTGATATTCGTGGAAATCCAGCAGGCAGACTGCCTCTAAGGGCTGAGGGCCTACTTCGTACTGACAAAGGCTTCTGCCCGGGAAAACAAAACCCGAAATCCCACATACTTTGGCTCAGTTTGAAGAGCTCCGTGGGCACTCTCAAAGCAGCCCGAGTTGGCACAAGTGGCAGCTTGTCCCTGGGCAGCATTTTGATATTCGTGGAAATCCTGCAGGCAGCTGGCCCCCAAGGGCCAAGGCCGACCTGGTACTGACAAAGGCTTCTGCCCGGGAAAACAAAACTCAGAACACCACGTTTCTGGTCTCAGTTTGCAGAGCACCATGGGCACTCTCAAAGCAGCCCAAGTGGGCACAGGTGGCAGCTTGTCCCTGGGCAGCATCTTGATATTCGTGGAAATCCAGCAGGCTGCCTGCCCTTAAGGACCGAGGGCGTTCCTGGCAATTCAAATGCTTCTGCCCGGAGAAACAAAACTCAGCACCCCAGGTTCATGGTCTCAGTTTGCAGAGCTCCATGGGCACTCTCAAAGCAGCACGAGTTGGCACAGGTGGCAGCTTGTCCCTAGGCAGCATCTTGATATACGTGGAAATCCTGCAGGCAGCCTGCCCCTAAGGAACAAGGGCCTACCTGGTACTGACAAAGGCTTCTGCCCGGGAAAACAAAACCCACAACCCTACCTTCCTGGTCTCAGTTTGCAGAGCTCCGTGGGCACCCTCAAAGCAGCGCGAGTTGGCACAAGTGGCAGCTTGTCCCTGGGCAGCATCTTGATATTCGTGGAAATCCAGCCGGCAGCCTGCCCCTGAGGAACAAGGGCCTTCCTGGTACTGACAAAGGCTTCTGCCCAGGGAAACAAAATCCACCACCCCACGTTCCACATCTCAGTTTGCAGAGCACTGTGGGCACTCTCAAAGCAGCCCGAGTTGGCACAGGTGGCAGCTCCTCCGTGGGCAGCATCCTGATATTCGTGGAAATTCAGCAGGCTGACGGCCCTGAAAGACCGTGGGCCTACCTAGTACTGACAAATACTTCTGCCCGGGAAAACAAAACTCAGCACCCCACGGTCCTGGTCACAGTTTGCAGAGCTCCGTGGGCACTCTCAAAGCAGCGTGAGTTGGCAAAGGTGGCAGCTTGTCCCTGGGCGGAAACTTGATTTTCGTGGAAATCCTGGTGCCAGCCTCCCCCAAAGGCCCGAGGGCCTACCTGGTCCTGCAAATGTTTCTGCCCGGGAAAACAACACCGACAAACCCACGTTCCTGGTCTCAGTTTGAAGAACTCCGTGGGCACTCTCAAAGCAGCACGAGTTGGCACAGGTGGCAGAATATCCCTGGGCAGCATTTTGATATTCGGGGAAATCTTGCTTCCAGGCTGTCCCTAAGGAACAAGGGCCTACTTGGTACTGACAAAGGCTTCTGCCCTGGAAAACAAAACCCAGCACCCCACGTTTCTGGTCTCAGTTTGCAGAGCACCATGGGCACTCTCAAAGCAGCGTGAGTTGGCACAGGTGGCAGCTTGTCCCTGGGCAGCATCTTGATATTCGTGGAAATACAGCAGGCTGCCTGCCCTTAAGGACCGAGGGCCTACCTGGCACTGCAAATGCTTCTTCCCGGAGAAACAAAACTCAGCACCCCAGGTTCATGGTCTCAGTTTGCAGAGCTCCGTGGGCACTCTCAAAGCAGCCCGAGTTGGCACAGGTGGCAGAATATCCCTGGGCAGCATCTTGATATTCGTGGAAAGCTTGCTGCCAGCCTGCACCTAAGGAACAAGGGCCTACCTGGTACTGACAAAGGCTTCTGCCCGGGAAAACAAAACCCACAGTCCTACGTTCCTGGTCTCAGTTTGCAGAGCTCCGTGGGCACCCTCATAGCAGCACGAGTTGGCCCAAGTGGCAGCTGGTCCCTGGGCAGCATCTTGATATTCGTGGAAATCCAGCCGGCAGCCTGCCCCTGAGGAACAAGGACTCTCCTGGTACTGACAAAGGCTTCTGCCCGGGGAAAGAAAACCCACCAGCCCATGTTCCACATCTCAGTTTGCAGAGCTCCATGGGCACTCTCAAAGCAGCCCAAGTTGGCACAGGTGGCAGCTTGTCCCTGGGCGGCATCTTGATATTTGTGGAAATCCTGCAGGCAGCCGGCCCCCAAGGGCCAAAGGCCGACCTGGTACTGACAAAGGCTACTGCCAGGGGAAACAAAACCCAGCACCCCACGTTTCTGGTCTCAGTTTGCAGAGCTCCATGGGCACCATCAAAGCAGCCCGAGTTGGCACAGGTGGCAGCTTGTCCCTGGGCAGCATCTTGATATTCGTGGAAATCCAGCAGGCAGTCGGCCCTGAAATTCCGAGGGCCTACCTGGTACTGACAAATGCTTCTGCCCGGGGAAACAAAACTCACCAACGCACGTTCCTGGTCTCACTTTGCAGAGCTCCAAGGGCACTCTCAAAGCAGCGCGAGTTGGCACAGGTGGCAGCTTGTCCTTTGGCAGCATCTTGATATTCATGGAAATCCAGCAGGCTGCCTGCCCTTAAAGACCAAGGGCCTACCTGGTACTGCAAATGCTTCTGCCAGGGGAAACAAAACTCAGCACCCCAGGTTCATGGTCTCAGTTTGCAGAGCTCCATGGGCACTCTCAAAGCAGCCCGATTTGGCACAGGTGGCAGCTTGTCCCTGGGCAGCATCTTGATATTCGTGGAAATCTTCCTGCCAGCCTGCCCCTAAGGAACAAGGGCCTACCTGGCACTGAGAGAGGCTTCTGCCCGGGAAAACAAAACCCACAATCCTACCTTCCTGGTCTCAGTTTGCAGAGCTCCGTGGGCACCCTCATAGCAGCGCGAGTTGGCCCAAGTTGCAGCTTGTCCCTGGGCAGCATCTTGATATTCGTGGAAATTGAGCCGCCAGCCTGCCCCTGAGGAACAAGGGCCTACCTGGTACAGACAAAGGCTTCTGCCCAGGGAAACAAAACCCACCACCCCACGTTCCACATCTCAGTTTGCAGAGCTCCATGGGCACTCTCAAAGCAGACCGAGTTAGCACAGGTGGCAGCTTGTCCCTGGGCGGCATCTTGATATTCGTCGAAATCCGGCAGGCCGACAGCCCCTAAGGACTGAGTGCCTACCTGGTACTGAGAGAGGCTTCTGCCCAGGAAAAAAAAACCCACCACCCCACGTTCCGGGTCTCAGTTTGCAGAGCTCTGTGGGCACTCTTAAAGCAGCCCGAGTTGGCACAGGTGGCAGCTTGTCCCTGGGTGGCATCTTGATATTGGCGGAAATCCAGCCGGCAGCCGGCCCATAAGTGCCAAGGGCCTACCTGGTACTGACAAATGCTTCTGCCCAGGGAAACAAAACAGACCAACCCACGTTAATGGTCTCAGTTTGCAGAGCTCCATGGGCACTCTCAAGGCAGCGCGAGTTGGCACAGGTGGCAGCTTGTCCCTGGGCAGCATCTTCAGATTCGCAAAAACCCAGCAGGCAGCTGGCCCCGAAGGGCGAAGGCCTACCTGGTACGGACAAAGGCTTCTGCCTAGGTAAACTAAGCTCACCACACCACGTGCCTGTCTCAGATTGCAGAACTCCATGGGCACACTCAAAGCAGCCTGAGTTGGCACAGGTGGCAGCTTGTCCCTGGGCGGCATCTTGATATTGGCGGAAATCCAGCAGGCAGACGGCCCCTAAGGACTGAGGGCCTACCTGATACTGACACAGCTTCTGCCCCGGAATACAAAACTCACCAGCCCACGTTCCTGGTCTCAGTTGGCAGAGCTCTTTAGGCACTCTGCAAGCAGCCTGACTTGGCACTCGTGGCAGCCTGTCCCTTGGTGGCAACTTCAAATTCGTGGAAATCTACCAACCAGCTAGCCGCAGTGGGCTGGTGTTGTGCGGCTTGCTTCTTCACCTCCTGCAAGCTGCCTGCTCTCCGTCTAGCGAAAGCGAAAGAGCCGCTACTTCGCGCACTGCTGCTTGTGCCGGTGGCGGTGCGCTCCGGAGCGCTGCTTCGGGCGAAAGACGCCGGCCAGCGGCACTTCGCTCCGGATAGCCCCGTACCTCCGTCTTCTGCCTCTCTCGTCGTCTGCATCCTAGCCAAAAGCTTCTCCATGACTTCTCGCCGAGAGAGAAAGTGTGCCAGCACTGCAAACATCTACCGATCTTGTTTGACGAGTTCACCCTGTTCTTTGCATCTCGCAGCGCAAAGAGACCCGCAAGAGTTTCCACGGAGCGTTGCAGAAGCACTAGCAAGATGCATTGCAAAGTTGTCCAAAAACTTCTTCCATTCGCATGCTAACGTGATTTTCAAAGGCATGCGAGTGGCAATCCACCATCCCGCAGCAGTTCGAGAGCTGTGCCCACAATGCTGCTGTTGTGCGGCTTGCTTCTTCACCTCCTGCAAGCTGCCGGCTCTCCGTCTAGCGAAAGCGAAAGAGCCGCTACTTCGCGCACTGCTGCTTGTGCCGGTGGCGGTGCGCTCCGGCGCGCTGCTTCGGGCGAAAGACGCCGGCCAGCGGCACTTCGCTCCGGACAGCCCCGTACCTCCGTCTTCTGCCTCTCTCGTCGTCTGCATCCTAGCCAAAAGCTTCTCCATGACTTCTCGCCGACAGAAATTGGGTGCCAGCACTGCAAACATCTTCCGATCTTGCTTGACGAGTTCACCCAGTTCTTTGCATCTCGCAGCGCAAAGAGACCCGCAAGAGTTTCCACGGAGCGTTGCAAGAGCACTAGCAAGATGCATTGCAAAGTTGCCAAAAAACTTCTTCCATTCGCATGCTAACGTGATTTTCAAAGGCATACGAGTGGCAATCCACCATCCCGCAGCAGTAAGAGAGCTGCGCCCACAATGCTGCTGTTGTGCGGCTTGCTTCTTCACCTCCTGCAAGCTGCCGGCTCTCCGTCTAGCGAAAGCGAAAGAGCCGCTACTTCGCGCACTGCTGCTTGTGCCGGTGGCGGTGCGCTCCGGAGCGCTGCTTCGGGCGAAAGACGCCGGCCAGCGGCACTTCGCTCCGGACAGCCCCGTACCTCCGTCTTCTGCCTCTCTCGTCGTCTGCATCCTAGCCAAAAGCTTCTCCATGACTTCTCGCCGAGAGAGAAAGTGTGCCAGCACTGCAAACATCTTCCGATCTTGCTTGACGAGTTCACCCAGTTCTTTGCATCTCGTAGCGCAAAGAGACCCGCAAGAGTTTCCACGGAGCGTTGCAAGAGCACTAGCAAGATGCATTGCAAAGTTGCCAAAAAACTTCTTCCATTCGCATGCTAACGTGATTTTCAAAGGCATACGAGTGGCAATCCACCATCCCGCAGCAGTTCGAGAACTGCGCCCACAATGCTGCTGTTGTGCGGCTTGCTTCTTCACCTCCTGCAAGCTGCCGGCTCTCCGTCTAGCGAAAGCGAAAGAGCCGCTACTTCGCGCACTGCTGCTTGTGCCGGTGGCGGTGCGCTCCGGAGCGCTGCTTCGGGCGAAAGACGCCGGCCAGCGGCACTTCGCTCCGGATAGCCCCGTACCTCCGTCTTCTGCCTCTCTCGTCGTCTGCATCCTAGCCAAAAGCTTCTCCATCACTTCTCGCCGAGAGAGAAAGTGTGCCAGCACTGCAAACATCTACCGATCTTGTTTGACGAGTTCACCCAGTTCTTTGCATCTCGCAGCGCAAAGAGACCCGCAAGAGTTTCCACGGAGCGTTGCAGGAGCACTAGCAAGATGCATTGCAAAGTTGTCCAAAAACTTCTTCCATTCGCATGCTAACGTGATTTTCAAAGGCATGCGAGTGGCAATCCACCATCCCGCAGCAGTTCGAGAGCTGCGCCCACAAGGCTGCTGTTGTGCGGCTTGCTTCTTCACCTCCTGCAAGCTGCCGGCTCTCCGTCTAGCGAAAGCGAAAGAGCCGCTACTTCGCGCACTGCTGCTTGTGCCGGTGGCGGTGCGCTCCGGCGCGCTGCTTCGGGCGAAAGACGCCGGCCAGCGGCACTTCGCTCCGGACAGCCCCGTACCTCCGTCTTCTGCCTCTCTCGTCGTCTGCATCCAAGCCAAAAGCTTCTCCATGACTTTTCGCCGACAGAAATTGGGTGCCAGCACAGCAAACGTCTCCCAGTCTTGGCCCTGATTTTTATCGTGGCTGCGCATTTTTGAAGCATTTTTCTTTTTAATAAAGCGGCGAATTTATTTCGAGATGGCTATGATCTCTTCATACTTATCCTTGTGCGGTCAAGACACAGCAACAATACATTCTTGAGAAAGGAAAACATCTCGAGAGATATTCCAGTCCATCGGTGTGGCGCAGCTGCTGAAAAAGGGCAAAGCTGAAGAACCTTGCTCATCTTAATTTCTGTGCATCTCGCAGCATGCGAAGCATGAGGCAGCCGAGCACCGCGCTTTTGTGCGCTCTTAATGGAATTGCAAAAAATCCCACGGCTTTTCATCCACAAGCACAGTCAGCTGCATTCGCTTTTGCTTCTTGAAAAACTCACCGCTCTCCTTATATCGGTGTAGATCTTGATCTCTGGTTCCTGGGACTTTACCCAAGTGTTTGCTGTTTTGTACTTTCTTCTTTGGCAGTCAGGAACTTGTATATATAATCTGGTACATGTTTCTTGGAAAACATTTCCTGTCTAAAAATGATACATAGCTGCAATTTACCCGACTGTATATAACTACTCTTTTACTGTATAAAAAAGTGTATTAGAATGATACACCACCTGAATTTCAATGATTGAAAAAAGCGTCTTACTTCTTTTTCCTATTCTCTGTATTTCCTTCTCTTTGTTATGTTTCTTTGGCTATTATGTGCGTGCCCAATGGTTTTTCTGTTCCTGTTGTGGGACAGCAAATGTTCAGGCTCTTCTAATTTTGTCACTAATTAAATAATCCATCTTCCCCGCCGGAAAGATGCAGGATGTGTCTCATTTTCACTGCTCCTGTTTTGTTTCCTTATTCTTTTGAATGGCTCCCTGTCTTCCTACTCACACTCTGAGTAACGAATTTCTAATTTTCTTTCCTATCTGCCTTTATCAATTTTTCTCTGACTTGGATGCTATTGAATTAAGCCATGCCAAGTTGAAGAATTGCATCAAGAAGAGTGCTCAATGAAAAAAAAAACATTTAGTTTTGGGGTTCTATCACAGAAGAGTTCAAAGACTCTTCCCATGTGAAGAATATCTGATGAATATCTTAAAAACTATCATCTCTGTGTAAGTATTTTGCATCCAGTTCTTGCTCTAGTCCTTGCTTTGGCAAATTTGACACAAGTGAGGCATTGTGTGTTTTGCAGCTTCTAGGGAGATGGTTCCAGGTCTTGAGAAAGTCGTGGGCTTTGTCTCATCTTTAGACATCTGAAAATCACCTAGGCATCCCAAAGACTCATTAGAAATACAAATACCTGCAGGGAACCGGAGGTGAGCTTCATCTTACCATGTGTCTTGAACAGGGTGTTCTATGTGTGAAAGAGATTCTAGTCAGAATTCTGCTCAGTACAGTCCATCAAGTTGAGAGAATTGATCATTTTAATCTGGGCTTTATATCCACAGAGGCTGAAGGTGTCTCCATGCTCCAGTGCCTATCAGTCTTCTCAAATATTTCAATCCATGAGTTGAATTCTAGAAGCAAAAACTTTTCTCCAGGTGACCTTTACCAAGAGACTCAATGTTAGGTGGAATCAAACAACTCCTTTTTTATCCATTTTATCGAAAGTGATCTTAAAGATTCAATCCATATGCTTAGGTGAGAGAAATCCTACCATTGGCAGATGGCATGTATTGGCCAGTATTGACAGCAGAAAGAAGCAAAAAAGCATGCCAAAAAATGCTGAATGCAGTAAGCAGACCATCAAGCAAACCGGTGGAAAAATAGTTGCTTTGTATGTAAGATGAATCGGAGAGATACATATGGAGTTCTTCATGATGTTTTTCATTGACATTTAAACTAGGAAAGAGGTTAAAACTATGATGGAAGGGATTAATTGCTTGATGTTAGAGTATTTCTTTAGAGAGACATAACAAGTGAATACATGTTTAACCAGTTATCGGCTTCCCATCAGCAATGGGTGCACTTTAATTGCCTTTAAAAGCTGTAATGAAATACTTTTTAAAGCAATTTTTTCCCCTTATTTTTGCAAGAGCTTTTTTCTGTTATTTTTGAAAAATAGGAAAAATTTCCAGTAAAGGATCAACGGGCTGCTCTGTCATTTAATATTAGAAAACACTTATGGTATACTTTCTAGAAGAAAAAGTACCTAAAAAAAGGAGTATTCCCATTATGCTTGTAAAACGATCTTCCAACCATAAGAAAATCAAAAATTATACTATTTCAAGGATCTCACACTCCTAGAACACATTCATTTACCACACTCATAATTTATCAAACACAGCTTGTAATTAGACCTCTAAGAGTCAAACAGAGCGTTGTATCCACAGGCACTGTGAGAGCAGCCTGAGGTGGCACAGGTGGCAGGTTGTACGTGAGCTAGATCTTGATCAATGCGGCATTACAGCAGCCAACCGGGGCCTGCACGCAAGGCCCATCCAAAAAATGTGGTGAGCTTTTTCCCAGGGAAACCAAACTCACCACCTCACCTTCCTGGTCTCAGGCCCCAAATGGCCACAAAAGTACTGTGCGGGCAACAGCCCAGGAAAAAAACCTCAACACCTCACCGTCTAGGTCTCAGTTTGCAGAGCTCTGTGGGCACTGTGCAAGCACCCAACGTTGGCACAGCTATCAGCCTTTAATTGGATGGCATCCTGATTAATACAGAAATCGAGCAGGCACCAAGCATCAACGTGCTTAGGGACACCTAGGTATTGTGCATTATACTGCCCAAGGAGAAAAAAACCCACCACCCCAAGGTCTTAGTCTCAGTTTGCAGAGTTCCGTGGGCACTCTCAAAGCAGCCAGAGCTAGCACAGGTGGCAGCTTGTCCCTGAGAGGCATCTTGATATTTGTGGATATCCAGGAGGCAACAGGCCCCTTAGGGCCGAGGGCCTACCTGGTACTGACAAAGGCTTCTTCCCAGAAAAACAAAGCTCACCATCCCACGTTGCTGGTCTCAGTTTGTAGAGCTCCATGGGCACTCTCAAAGCAGCCCGAGTTGGCACAGGTGGCAGCTTGACCCGGGACGGCACCGTGATATTCGGGCAAATCCAGCGGGGAGCCGGCCGCTAAGGGTGGAGGGCCGACCTAGTACAGAGATAGTCTTCTACCCAGCAAAACAAGACACATTACCCGACGTTCCAGGCCACAGTTTGAAGAGCTCCATGGGCACTCTCAAAGCAGCCCGAGTTGGCACAGGTGGCAGCTTGTCCCTGGGCGGCATCTTGTTATTCGGGGAAATCCAGCCTGCAACCGGACCCATAGGGCCGAAGGCCTACCTGGTACTGACAAAGGCTTCTGCCCGGGAAAAAAAAACTCAGAACCCCACGGTCCCGGTCTCAGTTTGCAGAGCTCCATGGGCACTCTCAAAGCAGCCCGAGTTGGCACAGGTGGCAGCTTGTTCCTGGGCGGCATCTAGATATGCGTGGAAATCCAGCAGGCAGACTGCCTCTAAGGGCCGAGGTCCTACTTGGTACTGACAAAGGGTTCTGCCCGGGAAAAAAAAACCCGAAACCCCACATACTTTGGCTCAGTTTGAAGAGATCCGTGGGCACTCTCAAAGCAGCGTGAGTTGGCACAGGTGGCAGCTTGTCCCTGGGCGGCATCTTGATATTCGTGGAAGTCTTGCTGCCAGCCTGCCCCTAAGGGCCGAGGGCCTACCTGGTACTTACAATGGCTTCTGCCCGGGGAAACATAACCCATAACCCCATGTACCCTGTCTCAGTTTTTAGAGCTCCGTGGGCACCCTCAAAGCAGCCCGAGCTGGCACAGGTGGCAGCTTGTCCCTGGGCAGCATCTTGATATTCGTGGAAATTCAGCAGGCAGCCTGCCCCTAAGGAACAAGGGCCTACCTGGTACTGAGAGAGGCTTCTGCCCGAGAAAACAAAACCCACAACCCTAGGTTATGGTCTCAGTTTGCAGAGCTCCGTGGGCACCCCCAAAGCAGCGCGAGTTGGCCCAAGTGGCAGCTTGTCCCTGGGCAGCATCTTGATATTCGTGGAAATCCAGCAGGCAGACGGCCCTGAAGTTCCGAGAGCCTGCCTGGTACTGCAAATGCTTCTGCCCGGGGAAACAAAACTCACCAAGGCAAGTTCCTGGTCTAACTTTGCAGAGCTCCATGGGCACTCTCAAAGCAGCCCGAGTTGGCACAGGTGGCAGCTTGTCCCTGGGTGGCATCTTGATATTCGTGGAAATCCAGCAGGCAGACTGCCTCTAAGGGCTGAGGGCCTACTTCGTACTGACAAAGGCTTCTGCCCTGGAAAACAAAACCCGAAATCCCACATACTTTGGCTCAGTTTGAAGAGCTCCGTGGGCACTCTCAAAGCAGCCCAAGTTGGCACAAGTGGCAGCTTGTCCCTGGGCAGCATTTTGATATTCGTGGAAATCCTGCAGGCAGCTGGCTCCCAAGGGCCAAGGGCCGACCTGGTACTGACAAAGGCTTCTGCCCGGGAAAACAAAACTCAGAACACCACGTTTCTGGTCTCAGTTTGCAGAGCACCATGGGCACTCTCAAAGCAGCCCAAGTTGGCACAGGTGGCAGCTTGTCCCTGGGCAGCATCTTGATATTCGTGGAAATCCAGCAGGCTGCCTGCCCTTAAGGACCGAGGGCGTACCTGGCACTTCAAATGCTTCTGCCCGGAGAAACAAAACTCAGCAACCCAGGTTCATGGTCTCAGTTTGCAGAGCTCCATGGGCACTCTCAAAGCAGCACGAGTTGGCACAGGTGGCAGCTTGTCCCTGGGCAGCATCTTGATATTCGTGGAAATCCTGCAGGCAGCCTGCAGGGCGTACTGGCCCCTAAGGACCCCAGGTTCAAGGCAGAGCCCATACCTTGGTACTGACAAAGGCTTCTGCCCTACCTGGTACTGAAAAGGCTTCTGCCCGGGAAAACAAAACCCACAACCCTACCTTCCTGGTCTCAGTTTGCAGAGCTCCGTGGGCACCCTCAAAGCAGCGCGAGTTGGCACAGGCGGCAGCTTGTCCCTGGGCAGCATCTTGATATTCGTGGAAATCCAGCCGGCAGCCTGCCCCTGAGGAACAAGGGCCTTCCTGGTACTGACAAAGGCTTCTGCCCAGGGAAACAAAATCCACCACCCCACGTTCCACATCTCAGTTTGCAGAGCACCGTGGGCACTCTCAAAGCAGCCCGAGTTGGCACAAGTGGCAGCTTGTCCCTGGGCGGCATCTTGATATTCGTGGAAATCCTGCAGGCAGCCGGCCCCCAAGGGCCAAGGCCTGACCTGGTACTGACAAAGGCTTCTGCCCGGGGAAACAAAACCCACCACCCCACGTTCCAGGTCTCAGTTTGCAGAGCTCCATGGGCACTCTCAAAGCAGCCCGAGTTGGCACAGGTGGCAGCTTGTCCCTGGGCGGCATCTTGATATTCGTGGAAATCCAGCAGGCAGACGGCCCCTGTGGAACAAGGGCCGACCTGACACTGACAAAGGCTTCTGACCGGGAAAACAATACTCAGAACACCACTTTCCTGGTCCCAGTTTGCAGAGCACCATGGGCACTCTCAAAGCAGCCCGAGTTGGCACAGGTGGCAGCTCCTCCGTGGGCAGCATCCTGATATTCGTGGAAATTCAGCAGGCTGACGGCCCTGAATGACCGTGGGCCTACCTAGTACTGACAAATACTTCTGCCCGGGAAAACAAAACTCAGCACCCCACGGTCCTGGTCACAGTTTGCAGAGCTCCGTGGGCACTCTCAAAGCAGCGTGAGTTGGCAAAGGTGGCAGCTTGTCCCTGGGCGGAAACTTGATTTTCGTGGAAATCCTGGTGCCAGCCTCCCCCAAAGGGCCGAGGGCCTACCTGGTCCTGCAAATGTTTCTGCCCGGGAAAACAACACCGACAAACCCACGTTCCTGGTCTCAGTTTGAAGAACTCCGTGGGCACTCTCAAAGCAGCACGAGTTGGCACAGGTGGCAGAATATCCCTGGGCAGCATTTTGATATTCGGGGAAATCTTGCTTCCAGGCTGTCCCTAAGGAACAAGGGCCTACTTGGTACTGACAAAGGCTTCTGCCCTGGAAAACAAAACCCAGCACCCCACGTTTCTGGTCTCAGTTTGCAGAGCACCATGGGCACTCTCAAAGCAGCGTGAGTTGGCACAGGTGGCAGCTTGTCCCTGGGCAGCATCTTGATATTCGTGGAAATCAGCAGGCTGCCTGCCCTTAAGGACCGAGGGCCTACCTGGCACTGCAAATGCTTCTGCCCGGAGAAACAAAACTCAGCACCCCAGGTTCATGGTCTCAGTTTGCAGAGCTCCGTGGGCACTCTCAAAGCAGCCCGAGTTGGCACAGGTGGCAGAATATCCCTGGGCAGCATCTTGATATTCGTGGAAAGCTTGCTGCCAGCCTGCACCTAAGGAACAAGGGCCTACTTGGTACTGACAAAGGCTTCTGCCCTGGAAAACAAAACCCAGCACCCCACGTTCCTGGTCTCAGTTTGCAGAGCTCCGTGGGCACCCTCAAAGCAGCGCGAGTTGGCCCAAGTTGCAGCTTGTCCCTGGGCAGCATCTTGATATTCGTGGAAATTGAGCCGCCAGCCTGCCCCTGAGGAACAAGGGCCTACCTGGTACTGACAAAGGCTTCTGCCCAGGGAAACAAAACCCACCACCCCACGTTCCACATCTCAGTTTGCAGAGCTCCATGGGCACTCTCAAAGCAGACCGAGTTAGCACAGGTGGCAGCTTGTCCCTGGGCGGCATCTTGGTATTGGCGGAAATCCAGCAGGCAGACGGCCCC